>NC_091004.1:2034507-2155072 GCF_041146395.1 Eulemur rufifrons | reverse complement strand
GGCGTCCCTCCCTGCCCAGTCCAGTCCCTCCCGCCGGGCCCGCCGCCCTGGCGCTTCCCGAGACCCCCGTGTCCAGATCGGGGCGCGGGGAGGCGGGCGGGGGGCGGGGCTGAGGGCAGGGGGAGACCGAGGGGTCTGGCGCGCGGGCGCACACGCCCCCCTCCGCCACCGCCAACAGGGACGCACCGCGCCAGCGTCCCACGCCCCCACGAGCAGACCCACGGACACGGACACGGGCGCGCAGGGACAGCCTTCCCGGCGTGGCGACGGAGGGGCAGAGCCGGAGAGCGCGCGGGAGCCGGCCCTCCCCCGCGCCACGCCGGGGCAAGGTGAGGAGGGGGTCGGGGGCGGGGCCGGGACCAGGAGGCGGGGTCGTGGGCCCGGTCCTTGCCCGGAGGTCCCGAAGACGCGCGGCCCCCCTGCCTGGGGAGGACCGTTCTGCCCCGATCCCCGTCGGGGGTGGGGGGTGGGCGGAGGAGCGGGGTGGCGGGAGGAGCCGGGGACGTCCCGGAGTACGGGGGGGGGGGCTGCGGAGAGCCAGCGGCGCTTAGGGATCCCGCCACCCGGCTCCCTGTGGGCCCGGGTCTGGGGCCCCCCCGGCAGCCTGCAGAAGGGCCGGGCCGGCCCCGCCGCTCCCGCTGCGGCTGCCGCTGCCGCCGCCTGGCGGTGGTGCCGCGGCGGGGGGAGGGGAGGAGGCGGCGGGGGCGGGGGCCGAGGCCGGGGGCGGGTCGGGGTGGCGGGATCCGCCGTGGCCGGCCGGGAGGGCGGAGGGAGGGGGCTCCCCCTTCGCCACCCCCCGCCCCCCGACCCCCGCAGCCCGGCGGGCGGGACCAAAGAAGGGGCGAAAGCCTAGGGCACCCCACCCGGTAGGGAGGAAACTTAAAACCCCGATCGCTCTGTCGGCTGGGAGGGGAACCCTTCCACGCACGCTGCCCACGGGGCAGCTGGATTTATACAACCATTTGGAAAACAATTTAGCATAAAGGGATGAAAAAAAAAAAAGAACAAAAAAAAAAAAAACCAGGGGCATGATGTAGGAACAAGCCTATTCTCTGCGTGGCAGGTACCATAGAGAAGAGAGGGCACGCGTGACCGGGGAACACCCGGGGCGGTACTCACGGGAGCCCCGTTTCCGTGGACCCGGGGAAAGACGGTTCAGAGAGATTTCCACGTCTCCCTGCGGTGCCGGTCTCCAGCAGCGCCGACGAACCGCAGCTTCTCGTGTGAGCGAGGATGCTCCTCCAGACCCAAGGTCTCCCCTGGAACACGAGTTCCCCAGAATGAAGCCAGAAGGGTTCCACGTATATGATAGAGCCCGTGAAAGGAACAGAACGTCTCCGTGAGAGAGTCACGTCCTAGGGAGCCAAAACTTTCAAAGGAAAAGCGAGGAAAAGGGTGACCGTCCACAGGGGATTTGTTTGGGAGAAGGGTTTTCTGGGTTCCAGGCCTTCAGGAACAGACACACAGCGGTTTCCAACCCGGGAATAAACTCCCACGTGTATAAGGTCGGCGGTGGAGGCTCGGTACAGTTCATTCTATTTAATAGAATCATCACAACGCTTATGCTCTAACATATCCACTTCCCAAGTTAAAAGTAAAAGAGAAAGAAACAGACTGTAAATGTCTAGTTGTCATAACCCCGTTTAAATCGGATCATGTCTTCATTCGGGGGAAATGATTATCTTGGGGATTCTGTGTCCATCTGTCTGGGAACACGGTCTGTCTCTCCATGGATTTGGGCCGTCCTTGATCCTTCTGCCAAGTTTTCCATGGAAGTCGGCACCCGTTTCCTCTAGGTGCGACGTAGATCTTCTGTGACCTGGAATATGAATCCTTTGGAAAAGTTGCATTCGTTATCATGTATTGGGCCTGAGTGTGTGCTGAATTTAGAGCCGGTCCGTGAGAAGTTGCGGAGGCCCGGACCTGCCACAGGTGTCTGAGGGGCGACAGCCTCGGGGACCGAGCCTTGACATGTAAAACCTGACCTCTCTCCAGGGTCCACGGGGCAGGGTCCGGGCCAGCCGGGGCGGTGGGGGCAGGCCCGGGCCGGGCCCGGAGGACGGAGGGTCCCCCCCTTCCCAGCCGAAGCGGGCGGCGGAGGAGGAGCCCCCCCCCCCCCCCACACACACACACCTTCTGGGCCAGGGGGTCGGGAGAGCCAAAGAGGCAAAGGAAAAAAAAACAAAAAAGCGTACGGCGGCCCCGGGTCTCCCATCCAGGGCCCGGCCGGGCCCGACCCTGCTTAGCTTCCCAGAGCAGACGGGATCGGGCGCCTTCGGGGCGGCGCGGCCTTAGACTGAGGCGGGTGCCGCGGGACGCCCCAAGAGGCCCAGCGGCCAGGCGTCCCTCCCTGCCCAGTCCAGTCCCTCCCGCCCGCCGCCCCCGCCGCCCTGGCGCTTCCCGAGGGACCCCCGTGTCCAGATCCGGGCGCGGGGAGGCGGCCGGGGGGCGGGGCTGAGGGCAGGGGGCGACCGACAGGTCTGGCGTTGGTCGGGCACACACAGCCCCCGCCTCCACCGAAAACAGGGACGCACCGCGCCAGCGTCCCACGCCCCCACGAGCAGACCCACGGACACGAACAGGGGCGCGCAGGGCCAGACGTCCCGGCGTGGGGAGGGCGGGCCAGAGCCGGAGAGTGCGCGGGTGCGGGCTCTCCCCCGCGCCACGCTGGTGACACACACACACACACACACACACACACACAAACACACACCCCTTCCATTCCAGGGGGCGGGGCAGCAAAGGAGGCAAAGGAAAAAAAAACAAAAGCGTACGGCGGCCCCGGGTCTCCCATCCAGGGCCCGGCCGGGCCCGACCCTGCTTAGCTTCCCAGAGCAGACGGGATCGGGCGCTTCAGGGCTGCGCGGCCTTAGACTGAGGCGGGAGCTCCCGGAGGCCCCAAGAGGCCCAGCGGCCAGGCGTCCCTCCCTGCCCAGTCGAGTCCCTCCCGCCCGCCGCCCTGGCGCCCTGGCGCTTCCCGAGACCCCCGTGTCCAGATCGGGACGCGGGGAGGCGGGCGGGGGGCGGGGCTGAGGGCAGGGGGAGAACAACCGACGGGTCCGGCGCGCGGGCGCACACGCCCCCCTCGGCCACCGCCAACAGGGACGCACCGCGCCAGCGTCCCACGCCCCCACGAGCAGACCCACGGACACGGGCCCGCAGGAACAGACTTCCCGGCGTGGGGAGGGAGGGCCAGAGCCGGAGAGTGCGTGGGTGCGGGCTCTCCCCCGCGCCACGCCAGGGACACACACACACACACACACACACCCCTTCCATTCCAGGGGGTCGGGACAGCCAAAGAGGCAAAGGAAAAAAAAAAAAAAAAAGCGTACGGCGGCCCCGGGTCTCCCATCCAGGGCCCGGCCGGGCCCGACCCTGCTTAGCTTCCCAGAGCGGACGGGATCGGGCGCTTCAGGGCTGCGCGGCCTTAGACTGAGGCGGGTGCCGGGGGACGCCCCAAGAGGCCCAGCGGCCAGGCGTCCCTCCCTGCCCAGTCGAGTCCCTCCCGCCCGCCGCCCTGGCGCCCTGGCGCCCTGGCGCTTCCCGAGACCCCCGTGCCCAGATCGGGACGCGGGGTGGCGGGCGGGGGGCGGGGCTGAGGGCAGGGGGAGACCGACGGGTCTGGCGTTGGTCGGGCGCACACGCCCCCCTCCGCCACCGCCAACACGGACGCACCGCGCCAGCGTCCCACGCCCCCACGAGCAGACCCGCGGACACGGACACGGGCGCGCAGGGACAGCCTTCCCGGCGTGGCGACGGAGGGGCAGAGCCGGAGAGCGCGCGGGAGCCGGCCCTCCCCCGCGCCACGCCAGGGCCACACACACACACACACACCCCTTCCATTCTGGGGGCGGGGCAGCAAAGGAGGCAAAGGAAAAAAAAACAAAACGTACGGCGGCCCCGGGTCTCCCATCCAGGGCCCGGCCGGGACCGACCCTGCTTAGCTTCCCAGATCAGACGGGATCGGGCGCTTCAGGGCTGCGCGGCCTTAGACTGAGGCGGGTGCCGCGGGACGCCCCAAGAGGCCCAGCGGCCAAGCGTCCCTCCCTGCCCAGTCCAGTCCCTCCCGCCGGGCCCGCCGCCCTGGCGCTTCCCGAGACGCCCGTGTCCAGATCGGGACCCGGGGAGGCGGACGGGGGGCGGGGCTGAGGGCAGGGGGAGACCCACCGACGGGTCTGGCGCGCGGGCGCACACGCCCCCCTCCGCCACCGCCAACACGGACGCACCGCGCCAGCGTCCCACGCCCCCACGAGCAGAGCCACGGATCTCTCCATCGATGTGGGCCATCCTGGATGTTTCTGCCAAGTTTTCCATCTAAGTCGGCACCCGTTTCCCCTAGGTGCGACGTAGATCTTCTGTGACTTCGAATAGGAATCCTTTGGAAAAGTTGCATTCGTTATTGTGTATTTGGTAGGAACTGAGAAATATTCAAACTGTCGATCGAATGCTGACTTCAGGTAGAGCTATCTTGCCGAACTCCCTGAGGATTTCTACAGGTCTGCCACGCATAGGTGCAAACGTTCTATTTTGAGAACCGTAGGAGGTGAGGAAAATGAATAAGGTGATTTTCCTTTCCAATACACTCCTGGTTTTTTACCTGGCTTTAGTACAGTTTGAGAGCGTCTCCTGCAGTACGGAATAGGAGGATTTGGTGTCAACACCCTGGCCTTGCTCGGGACTTTCCAAAGAAGGTTTTCACTTCTTAATCCTTGGGAATATTTTCTAAAGACTTAGACTTTTGAACAGTGTCTCCAGACGTCTTCTCGCTGGATTCTGAAATCTTTTTATCCTGAAGGAATGTCAAAGATTTTAGCTTCTATTCTTCTGCACATAGGGATACGATCAAATTTTTCCTTTCGCAGGGTAACGTGGTCATCGACCTGGACAACTTTAGAATTTGTCCTGAGTGTGTCGCCATCATGCACGGGGTCTACCAGATGTCCCCGTCACTCTTAATCTCTGGGGGAAGTTCCCGTGGACCCTATTGAGGGGATGACCGCCAGAGGGGACTGCGGTTTCAGGCTTCCGGACTCTCTGTCCCTCCCTTCCTCACTAGGTGGCTGAAGGTGTGACTTCTGTTTTTGTCCCCGCCTCCCCCCCCCCCACCGGATCGCTCACTGGTGCCACCGCTGGTGCCACGCCAGAACGCCATGGGGCACGGGGTCCACTAGATGTCCCCGTCACACTTAGTCCCTGCAGGCCGGACCCCGTCGACGCCATGGAAGTGGTCACCGCCAGAGGGGTCTGCAGTTGCAGACTGCCTCTCCATCCCTACCTCACTAAGAGACAAAAGGGGTTACATTTATTTTTTCTCCCCCCCCCCCCCCAACCGCTCACTCGCAGTCAGAAGCCTGCAACCCCAGAGTCCTCTGGCGGTGACCCCTTCCTTAGGGTCGACAGGGCCGGCCCCGCAGAGACTAAGTGTGACGGGGGACATCTGGTCGACCCCGTGCCCCATGGCCTCCGCGCGACACACCAGCGGAGGCGCGAGCGAGCGAGCGAGCCAGCGAGCGGGCAGGCGAATTGAAGAAGTCTCACGATGAGATTTAGGTTTAGGGTACGGGGTTAGGATTAAGGTTAACGTTAGGTGTTAGGGACTGGCATTAGGTTTAGGGGTTAGGGTTCGAGGTTAGGATTGCGGTTAGGGTTACCGTGAGGGTTAGAGATTAGGATTATGTGTAGCGGTTAGGTTCAGGTTTAGGGCGAGGAGCAAGGGTAAGGGTTAGGGATTAGCGTTACTGTTAGGAGTTAGGTTCAGGGCTTAAGGTTAGGACTAGGGGTTTGGGTTAGTGTTAGGGTCAGGGCTTAGGTTTAATGGTTAGTGTTAGGGCATGGGCCCTGTCTAATCTAGGGGGCACTGTGGGTGTGGGCAGGGCTGCGTCCCCACTCCATGGTATTCTGCGCCTTGGGCTCCGATTGTCACGCAGGACACAGGCAGAGCCTCATCTCAGGCATGGCATGGCTGTATTGTAGGCTTGCTTAACTCTGAGAATGGAAGAAGTGTGAGAAATAGGGTTAGGGTTAGGGTTAGGGGTTTTGGGTTAGGGGTTAGGGGTAGAGTGAGGGTTAGGGGTTAGGGATTAGTAGAGGCCCCCGGGTCTCCCATCCAGGGCCCGGCCGGGCCCGACCCTGCTTAGCTTCCCAGAGCAGACGGGATCGGGCGCCTTCGGGGCGGCGCGGCCTTAGACTGAGGCGGGAGCTCCCGGAGGCCCCAAGAGGCCCAGCGGCCAGGCGTCCCTCCCTGCCCAGTCGAGTCCCTCCCGCCCGCCGCCCTGGCGCTTCGCCAGACCCCCTGTCCAGATCCGGGCGGGGGGGCTGGGGGGGAAAGGTGGGCGGGGACCGGGGCAAGGAGAGACTGACGGGTCTGGCGGTCGGTCGGGCGCACACGGCCCCCTCCCCCACCGAAAACAGGGACGCACCGCACCGGCGTCCCACGCCCCAGCGATCGGACCCACGGACACGGACACGGGCGCGCAGGGACAGCCTTCCAGGCGTGGGGAGGGCGGGCCGGAGCCGGAGAGTGCGCGGGAGCCGGCCCTCCCCCGCGCCAGGCCGGGGCACGGTGGGGAGGGGCTCGGGGGCGGGGCCGGGACCAGGAGGCGGGGCCGGGAGGTCCGGAAGACGCGCGGGCCCCCCGCCTTGGGAGGACCGTTCTGCCCCGATCCCCGATCCCCGTCGGGGCACGCGGGTGGCAGCGGCACCCGCGGGGTCCCGGTGCCGGCCGGCCCGTCGCTTGGTCGGGCGGCCGGCGGGTCGTTGGGGTCCGGGAGCGCGCGCTCCCCGCTGTTCCCTGGTTTCCCGTGGCACGTCCTCTCTGCCCGGGTGGCCGTGGCCGGCGACCTGCCGTGTGCGGCGCGGTGCGGTGCGCCTGTGTGTCCCTCGGGAGCCCCCCCCCCCGGGAGAGGAGCCCCGCCCAGCGTGAGTCCCGGGCCTGAGGCCCCGGTGTGCGGGGGCGGAGAGGAAGTCCACGGTGGGCTGGGGGTCCGGGGGCCCAGGGGACGGTTTTCTTCCGCGGGCTGGCCCCCGCCCGCCGAAGGGGACGTCCCGGAGTACGGGGGGCCGGGGAGAGCCAGCAGCGCTTAGGGATCCCGCCACCCGGTCCGCTGTGGGCCCGGGTCTGGGGCCCCCCCCACCCCCGGCTGCCGGCAGAAGGGCTGGGATGGCCCCGCCGCTCCCGCTCCCGCTGCCGCCGCCTGGCGGTGCTGCAGGGGAAGAGGCGCCGGGGGCGGGGGCCGGGCCCGGGGAGGAGCGGGGTGGCGGGAGCCGGGGACGTTTCGGAGGGCGGAGGGGCCCCCCCTTCCCAGCCTAGGCGGGCGGAGGAGGGGGAGACCCCCCCCCACACACACACACATTCCGGGCCAGGGGGCGTCGGGACAGCCAAAGAGGCAAAGGAAAAAAAAAAACAAAAGCGTACGGCGGCCCCGGGTCTCCCATCCAGGGCCCGGCCGGGCCCGACCCTGCTTAGCTTCCCAGAGCAGACGGGATCGGGCGCCTTCGGGGCGGCGCGGCCTTAGACTGAGGCGGGTGCCGCGGGACGCCCCAAGAGGCCCAGCGGCCAGGCGTCCCTCCCTGCCCAGTCCAGTCCCTCCCGCCGGGCCCGCCGCCCTGGCGCTTCCCGAGACCCCCGTGTCCAGATCGGGGCGCGGGGAGGCGGGCGGGGGGCGGGGCTGAGGGCAGGGGGAGACCGAGGGGTCTGGCGCGCGGGCGCACACGCCCCCCTCCGCCACCGCCAACAGGGACGCACCGCGCCAGCGTCCCACGCCCCCACGAGCAGACCCACGGACACGGACACGGGCGCGCAGGGACAGCCTTCCCGGCGTGGCGACGGAGGGGCAGAGCCGGAGAGCGCGCGGGAGCCGGCCCTCCCCCGCGCCACGCCGGGGCAAGGTGAGGAGGGGGTCGGGGGCGGGGCCGGGACCAGGAGGCGGGGTCGTGGGCCCGGTCCTTGCCCGGAGGTCCCGAAGACGCGCGGCCCCCCTGCCTGGGGAGGACCGTTCTGCCCCGATCCCCGTCGGGGGTGGGGGGTGGGCGGAGGAGCGGGGTGGCGGGAGGAGCCGGGGACGTCCCGGAGTACGGGGGGGGGGGCTGCGGAGAGCCAGCGGCGCTTAGGGATCCCGCCACCCGGCTCCCTGTGGGCCCGGGTCTGGGGCCCCCCCGGCAGCCTGCAGAAGGGCCGGGCCGGCCCCGCCGCTCCCGCTGCGGCTGCCGCTGCCGCCGCCTGGCGGTGGTGCCGCGGCGGGGGGAGGGGAGGAGGCGGCGGGGGCGGGGGCCGAGGCCGGGGGCGGGTCGGGGTGGCGGGATCCGCCGTGGCCGGCCGGGAGGGCGGAGGGAGGGGGCTCCCCCTTCGCCACCCCCCGCCCCCCGACCCCCGCAGCCCGGCGGGCGGGACCAAAGAAGGGGCGAAAGCCTAGGGCACCCCACCCGGTAGGGAGGAAACTTAAAACCCCGATCGCTCTGTCGGCTGGGAGGGGAACCCTTCCACGCACGCTGCCCACGGGGCAGCTGGATTTATACAACCATTTGGAAAACAATTTAGCATAAAGGGATGAAAAAAAAAAAAGAACAAAAAAAAAAAAAACCAGGGGCATGATGTAGGAACAAGCCTATTCTCTGCGTGGCAGGTACCATAGAGAAGAGAGGGCACGCGTGACCGGGGAACACCCGGGGCGGTACTCACGGGAGCCCCGTTTCCGTGGACCCGGGGAAAGACGGTTCAGAGAGATTTCCACGTCTCCCTGCGGTGCCGGTCTCCAGCAGCGCCGACGAACCGCAGCTTCTCGTGTGAGCGAGGATGCTCCTCCAGACCCAAGGTCTCCCCTGGAACACGAGTTCCCCAGAATGAAGCCAGAAGGGTTCCACGTATATGATAGAGCCCGTGAAAGGAACAGAACGTCTCCGTGAGAGAGTCACGTCCTAGGGAGCCAAAACTTTCAAAGGAAAAGCGAGGAAAAGGGTGACCGTCCACAGGGGATTTGTTTGGGAGAAGGGTTTTCTGGGTTCCAGGCCTTCAGGAACAGACACACAGCGGTTTCCAACCCGGGAATAAACTCCCACGTGTATAAGGTCGGCGGTGGAGGCTCGGTACAGTTCATTCTATTTAATAGAATCATCACAACGCTTATGCTCTAACATATCCACTTCCCAAGTTAAAAGTAAAAGAGAAAGAAACAGACTGTAAATGTCTAGTTGTCATAACCCCGTTTAAATCGGATCATGTCTTCATTCGGGGGAAATGATTATCTTGGGGATTCTGTGTCCATCTGTCTGGGAACACGGTCTGTCTCTCCATGGATTTGGGCCGTCCTTGATCCTTCTGCCAAGTTTTCCATGGAAGTCGGCACCCGTTTCCTCTAGGTGCGACGTAGATCTTCTGTGACCTGGAATATGAATCCTTTGGAAAAGTTGCATTCGTTATCATGTATTGGGCCTGAGTGTGTGCTGAATTTAGAGCCGGTCCGTGAGAAGTTGCGGAGGCCCGGACCTGCCACAGGTGTCTGAGGGGCGACAGCCTCGGGGACCGAGCCTTGACATGTAAAACCTGACCTCTCTCCAGGGTCCACGGGGCAGGGTCCGGGCCAGCCGGGGCGGTGGGGGCAGGCCCGGGCCGGGCCCGGAGGACGGAGGGTCCCCCCCTTCCCAGCCGAAGCGGGCGGCGGAGGAGGAGCCCCCCCCCCCCCCCACACACACACACCTTCTGGGCCAGGGGGTCGGGAGAGCCAAAGAGGCAAAGGAAAAAAAAACAAAAAAGCGTACGGCGGCCCCGGGTCTCCCATCCAGGGCCCGGCCGGGCCCGACCCTGCTTAGCTTCCCAGAGCAGACGGGATCGGGCGCCTTCGGGGCGGCGCGGCCTTAGACTGAGGCGGGTGCCGCGGGACGCCCCAAGAGGCCCAGCGGCCAGGCGTCCCTCCCTGCCCAGTCCAGTCCCTCCCGCCCGCCGCCCCCGCCGCCCTGGCGCTTCCCGAGGGACCCCCGTGTCCAGATCCGGGCGCGGGGAGGCGGCCGGGGGGCGGGGCTGAGGGCAGGGGGCGACCGACAGGTCTGGCGTTGGTCGGGCACACACAGCCCCCGCCTCCACCGAAAACAGGGACGCACCGCGCCAGCGTCCCACGCCCCCACGAGCAGACCCACGGACACGAACAGGGGCGCGCAGGGCCAGACGTCCCGGCGTGGGGAGGGCGGGCCAGAGCCGGAGAGTGCGCGGGTGCGGGCTCTCCCCCGCGCCACGCTGGTGACACACACACACACACACACACACACACACAAACACACACCCCTTCCATTCCAGGGGGCGGGGCAGCAAAGGAGGCAAAGGAAAAAAAAACAAAAGCGTACGGCGGCCCCGGGTCTCCCATCCAGGGCCCGGCCGGGCCCGACCCTGCTTAGCTTCCCAGAGCAGACGGGATCGGGCGCTTCAGGGCTGCGCGGCCTTAGACTGAGGCGGGAGCTCCCGGAGGCCCCAAGAGGCCCAGCGGCCAGGCGTCCCTCCCTGCCCAGTCGAGTCCCTCCCGCCCGCCGCCCTGGCGCCCTGGCGCTTCCCGAGACCCCCGTGTCCAGATCGGGACGCGGGGAGGCGGGCGGGGGGCGGGGCTGAGGGCAGGGGGAGAACAACCGACGGGTCCGGCGCGCGGGCGCACACGCCCCCCTCGGCCACCGCCAACAGGGACGCACCGCGCCAGCGTCCCACGCCCCCACGAGCAGACCCACGGACACGGGCCCGCAGGAACAGACTTCCCGGCGTGGGGAGGGAGGGCCAGAGCCGGAGAGTGCGTGGGTGCGGGCTCTCCCCCGCGCCACGCCAGGGACACACACACACACACACACACACCCCTTCCATTCCAGGGGGTCGGGACAGCCAAAGAGGCAAAGGAAAAAAAAAAAAAAAAAGCGTACGGCGGCCCCGGGTCTCCCATCCAGGGCCCGGCCGGGCCCGACCCTGCTTAGCTTCCCAGAGCGGACGGGATCGGGCGCTTCAGGGCTGCGCGGCCTTAGACTGAGGCGGGTGCCGGGGGACGCCCCAAGAGGCCCAGCGGCCAGGCGTCCCTCCCTGCCCAGTCGAGTCCCTCCCGCCCGCCGCCCTGGCGCCCTGGCGCCCTGGCGCTTCCCGAGACCCCCGTGCCCAGATCGGGACGCGGGGTGGCGGGCGGGGGGCGGGGCTGAGGGCAGGGGGAGACCGACGGGTCTGGCGTTGGTCGGGCGCACACGCCCCCCTCCGCCACCGCCAACACGGACGCACCGCGCCAGCGTCCCACGCCCCCACGAGCAGACCCGCGGACACGGACACGGGCGCGCAGGGACAGCCTTCCCGGCGTGGCGACGGAGGGGCAGAGCCGGAGAGCGCGCGGGAGCCGGCCCTCCCCCGCGCCACGCCAGGGCCACACACACACACACACACCCCTTCCATTCTGGGGGCGGGGCAGCAAAGGAGGCAAAGGAAAAAAAAACAAAACGTACGGCGGCCCCGGGTCTCCCATCCAGGGCCCGGCCGGGACCGACCCTGCTTAGCTTCCCAGATCAGACGGGATCGGGCGCTTCAGGGCTGCGCGGCCTTAGACTGAGGCGGGTGCCGCGGGACGCCCCAAGAGGCCCAGCGGCCAAGCGTCCCTCCCTGCCCAGTCCAGTCCCTCCCGCCGGGCCCGCCGCCCTGGCGCTTCCCGAGACGCCCGTGTCCAGATCGGGACCCGGGGAGGCGGACGGGGGGCGGGGCTGAGGGCAGGGGGAGACCCACCGACGGGTCTGGCGCGCGGGCGCACACGCCCCCCTCCGCCACCGCCAACACGGACGCACCGCGCCAGCGTCCCACGCCCCCACGAGCAGAGCCACGGATCTCTCCATCGATGTGGGCCATCCTGGATGTTTCTGCCAAGTTTTCCATCTAAGTCGGCACCCGTTTCCCCTAGGTGCGACGTAGATCTTCTGTGACTTCGAATAGGAATCCTTTGGAAAAGTTGCATTCGTTATTGTGTATTTGGTAGGAACTGAGAAATATTCAAACTGTCGATCGAATGCTGACTTCAGGTAGAGCTATCTTGCCGAACTCCCTGAGGATTTCTACAGGTCTGCCACGCATAGGTGCAAACGTTCTATTTTGAGAACCGTAGGAGGTGAGGAAAATGAATAAGGTGATTTTCCTTTCCAATACACTCCTGGTTTTTTACCTGGCTTTAGTACAGTTTGAGAGCGTCTCCTGCAGTACGGAATAGGAGGATTTGGTGTCAACACCCTGGCCTTGCTCGGGACTTTCCAAAGAAGGTTTTCACTTCTTAATCCTTGGGAATATTTTCTAAAGACTTAGACTTTTGAACAGTGTCTCCAGACGTCTTCTCGCTGGATTCTGAAATCTTTTTATCCTGAAGGAATGTCAAAGATTTTAGCTTCTATTCTTCTGCACATAGGGATACGATCAAATTTTTCCTTTCGCAGGGTAACGTGGTCATCGACCTGGACAACTTTAGAATTTGTCCTGAGTGTGTCGCCATCATGCACGGGGTCTACCAGATGTCCCCGTCACTCTTAATCTCTGGGGGAAGTTCCCGTGGACCCTATTGAGGGGATGACCGCCAGAGGGGACTGCGGTTTCAGGCTTCCGGACTCTCTGTCCCTCCCTTCCTCACTAGGTGGCTGAAGGTGTGACTTCTGTTTTTGTCCCCGCCTCCCCCCCCCCCACCGGATCGCTCACTGGTGCCACCGCTGGTGCCACGCCAGAACGCCATGGGGCACGGGGTCCACTAGATGTCCCCGTCACACTTAGTCCCTGCAGGCCGGACCCCGTCGACGCCATGGAAGTGGTCACCGCCAGAGGGGTCTGCAGTTGCAGACTGCCTCTCCATCCCTACCTCACTAAGAGACAAAAGGGGTTACATTTATTTTTTCTCCCCCCCCCCCCCAACCGCTCACTCGCAGTCAGAAGCCTGCAACCCCAGAGTCCTCTGGCGGTGACCCCTTCCTTAGGGTCGACAGGGCCGGCCCCGCAGAGACTAAGTGTGACGGGGGACATCTGGTCGACCCCGTGCCCCATGGCCTCCGCGCGACACACCAGCGGAGGCGCGAGCGAGCGAGCGAGCCAGCGAGCGGGCAGGCGAATTGAAGAAGTCTCACGATGAGATTTAGGTTTAGGGTACGGGGTTAGGATTAAGGTTAACGTTAGGTGTTAGGGACTGGCATTAGGTTTAGGGGTTAGGGTTCGAGGTTAGGATTGCGGTTAGGGTTACCGTGAGGGTTAGAGATTAGGATTATGTGTAGCGGTTAGGTTCAGGTTTAGGGCGAGGAGCAAGGGTAAGGGTTAGGGATTAGCGTTACTGTTAGGAGTTAGGTTCAGGGCTTAAGGTTAGGACTAGGGGTTTGGGTTAGTGTTAGGGTCAGGGCTTAGGTTTAATGGTTAGTGTTAGGGCATGGGCCCTGTCTAATCTAGGGGGCACTGTGGGTGTGGGCAGGGCTGCGTCCCCACTCCATGGTATTCTGCGCCTTGGGCTCCGATTGTCACGCAGGACACAGGCAGAGCCTCATCTCAGGCATGGCATGGCTGTATTGTAGGCTTGCTTAACTCTGAGAATGGAAGAAGTGTGAGAAATAGGGTTAGGGTTAGGGTTAGGGGTTTTGGGTTAGGGGTTAGGGGTAGAGTGAGGGTTAGGGGTTAGGGATTAGTAGAGGCCCCCGGGTCTCCCATCCAGGGCCCGGCCGGGCCCGACCCTGCTTAGCTTCCCAGAGCAGACGGGATCGGGCGCCTTCGGGGCGGCGCGGCCTTAGACTGAGGCGGGAGCTCCCGGAGGCCCCAAGAGGCCCAGCGGCCAGGCGTCCCTCCCTGCCCAGTCGAGTCCCTCCCGCCCGCCGCCCTGGCGCTTCGCCAGACCCCCTGTCCAGATCCGGGCGGGGGGGCTGGGGGGGAAAGGTGGGCGGGGACCGGGGCAAGGAGAGACTGACGGGTCTGGCGGTCGGTCGGGCGCACACGGCCCCCTCCCCCACCGAAAACAGGGACGCACCGCACCGGCGTCCCACGCCCCAGCGATCGGACCCACGGACACGGACACGGGCGCGCAGGGACAGCCTTCCAGGCGTGGGGAGGGCGGGCCGGAGCCGGAGAGTGCGCGGGAGCCGGCCCTCCCCCGCGCCAGGCCGGGGCACGGTGGGCAGGGGCTCGGGGGCGGGGCCGGGACCAGGAGGCGGGGCCGGGAGGTCCGGAAGACGCGCGGGCCCCCCGCCTTGGGAGGACCGTTCTGCCCCGATCCCCGATCCCCGTCGGGGCACGCGGGTGGCAGCGGCACCCGCGGGGTCCCGGTGCCGGCCGGCCCGTCGCTTGGTCGGGCGGCCGGCGGGTCGTTGGGGTCCGGGAGCGCGCGCTCCCCGCTGTTCCCTGGTTTCCCGTGGCACGTCCTCTCTGCCCGGGTGGCCGTGGCCGGCGACCTGCCGTGTGCGGCGCGGTGCGGTGCGCCTGTGTGTCCCTCGGGAGCCCCCCCCCCCGGGAGAGGAGCCCCGCCCAGCGTGAGTCCCGGGCCTGAGGCCCCGGTGTGCGGGGGCGGAGAGGAAGTCCACGGTGGGCTGGGGGTCCGGGGGCCCAGGGGACGGTTTTCTTCCGCGGGCTGGCCCCCGCCCGCCGAAGGGGACGTCCCGGAGTACGGGGGGCCGGGGAGAGCCAGCAGCGCTTAGGGATCCCGCCACCCGGTCCGCTGTGGGCCCAGGTCTGGGGCCCCCCCGGCTGCCGGCAGAAGGGCTGGGATGGCCCCGCCGCTCCCGCTCCCGCTGCCGCCGCCTGGCGGTGCTGCAGGGGAAGAGGCGCCGGGGGCGGGGGCCGGGCCCGGGGAGGAGCGGGGTGGCGGGAGCCGGGGACGTTTCGGAGGGCGGAGGGGCCCCCCCTTCCCAGCCTAGGCGGGCGGAGGAGGGGGAGACCCCCCCCCACACACACACACATTCCGGGCCAGGGGGCGTCGGGACAGCCAAAGAGGCAAAGGAAAAAAAAAAACAAAAGCGTACGGCGGCCCCGGGTCTCCCATCCAGGGCCCGGCCGGGCCCGACCCTGCTTAGCTTCCCAGAGCAGACGGGATCGGGCGCCTTCGGGGCAGCGCGGCCTTAGACTGAGGCGGGTGCCGCGGGACGCCCCAAGAGGCCCAGCGGCCAGGCGTCCCTCCCTGCCCAGTCCAGTCCCTCCCGCCGGGCCCGCCGCCCTGGCGCTTCCCGAGACCCCCGTGTCCAGATCGGGACGCGGGGAGGCGGACGGGGGGCGGGGCTGAGGGCAGGGGGAGACCGAGGGGTCTGGCGCGCGGGCGCACACGCCCCCCTCCGCCACCGCCAACAGGGACGCACCGCGCCAGCGTCCCACGCCCCCACGAGCAGACCCACGGACACGGACACGGGCGCGCAGGGACAGCCTTCCCGGCGTGGCGACGGAGGGGCAGAGCCGGAGAGTGCGCGGGAGCCGGCCCTCCCCCGCGCCACGCCGGGGCAAGGTGAGGAGGGGGTCGGGGGCGGGGCCGGGACCAGGAGGCGGGGTCGTGGGCCCGGTCCTTGCCCGGAGGTCCCGAAGACGCGCGGCCCCCCTGCCTGGGGAGGACCGTTCTGCCCCGATCCCCGTCGGGGGTGGGGGGTGGGCGGAGGAGCGGGGTGGCGGGAGGAGCCGGGGACGTCCCGGAGTACGGGGGGGGGGCTGCGGAGAGCCAGCGGCGCTTAGGGATCCCGCCACCCGGCTCCCTGTGGGCCCGGGTCTGGGGCCCCCCCGGCAGCCTGCAGAAGGGCCGGGCCGGCCCCGCCGCTCCCGCTGCGGCTGCCGCTGCCGCCGCCTGGCGGTGGTGCCGCGGCGGGGGGAGGGGAGGAGGCGGCGGGGGCGGGGGCCGAGGCCGGGGGCGGGTCGGGGTGGCGGGATCCGCCGTGGCCGGCCGGGAGGGCGGAGGGAGGGGGCTCCCCCTTCGCCACCCCCCGCCCCCCGACCCCCGCAGCCCGGCGGGCGGGACCAAAGAAGGGGCGAAAGCCTAGGGCACCCCACCCGGTAGGGAGGAAACTTAAAACCCCGATCGCTCTGTCGGCTGGGAGGGGAACCCTTCCACGCACGCTGCCCACGGGGCAGCTGGATTTATACAACCATTTGGAAAACAATTTAGCATAAAGGGATAAAAAAAAAAAAGAAACAAAAAAAAAAACCAGGGGCATGATGCAGGAACAAGCCTATTCTCTGCGTGGCAGGTACCATAGAGAAGAGAGGGCACGCGTGACCGGGGAACACCCAGGGCGGTACTCACGGGAGCCCCGTTTCCGTGGACCCGGGGAAAGACGGTTCAGAGAGATTTCCACGTCTCCCTGCGGTGCCGGTCTCCAGCAGCGCCGACGAACCGCAGCTTCTCGTGTGAGCGAGGATGCTCCTCCAGACCCAAGGTCTCCCCTGGAACACGAGTTCCCCAGAATGAAGCCAGAAGGGTTCCACGTATATGATAGAGCCCGTGAAAGGAACAGAACGTCTCCGTGAGAGAGTCACGTCCTAGGGAGCCAAAACTTTCAAAGGAAAAGCGAGGAAAAGGGTGACCGTCCACAGGGGATTTGTTTGGGAGAAGGGTTTTCTGGGTTCCAGGCCTTCAGGAACAGACACACAGCGGTTTCCAACCCGGGAATAAACTCCCACGTGTATAAGGTCGGCGGTGGAGGCTCGGTACAGTTCATTCTATTTAATAGAATCATCACAACGCTTATGCTCTAACATATCCACTTCCCAAGTTAAAAGTAAAAGAGAAAGAAACAGACTGTAAATGTCTAGTTGTCATAACCCCGTTTAAATCGGATCATGTCTTCATTCGGGGGAAATGATTATCTTGGGGATTCTGTGTCCATCTGTCTGGGAACACGGTCTGTCTCTCCATGGATTTGGGCCGTCCTTGATCCTTCTGCCAAGTTTTCCATGGAAGTCGGCACCCGTTTCCTCTAGGTGCGACGTAGATCTTCTGTGACCTGGAATATGAATCCTTTGGAAAAGTTGCATTCGTTATCATGTATTGGGCCTGAGTGTGTGCTGAATTTAGAGCCGGTCCGTGAGAAGTTGCGGAGGCCCGGACCTGCCACAGGTGTCTGAGGGGCGACAGCCTCGGGGACCGAGCCTTGACATGTAAAACCTGACCTCTCTCCAGGGTCCACGGGGCAGGGTCCGGGCCAGCCGGGGCGGTGGGGGCAGGCCCGGGCCGGGCCCGGAGGACGGAGGGTCCCCCCCTTCCCAGCCGAAGCGGGCGGCGGAGGAGGAGCCCCCCCCCCCCCCCACACACACACACCTTCTGGGCCAGGGGGTCGGGAGAGCCAAAGAGGCAAAGGAAAAAAAAACAAAAAAGCGTACGGCGGCCCCGGGTCTCCCATCCAGGGCCCGGCCGGGCCCGACCCTGCTTAGCTTCCCAGAGCAGACGGGATCGGGCGCCTTCGGGGCGGCGCGGCCTTAGACTGAGGCGGGTGCCGCGGGACGCCCCAAGAGGCCCAGCGGCCAGGCGTCCCTCCCTGCCCAGTCCAGTCCCTCCCGCCCGCCGCCCCCGCCGCCCTGGCGCTTCCCGAGGGACCCCCGTGTCCAGATCCGGGCGCGGGGAGGCGGCCGGGGGGCGGGGCTGAGGGCAGGGGGCGACCGACAGGTCTGGCGTTGGTCGGGCACACACAGCCCCCGCCTCCACCGAAAACAGGGACGCACCGCGCCAGCGTCCCACGCCCCCACGAGCAGACCCACGGACACGAACAGGGGCGCGCAGGGCCAGACGTCCCGGCGTGGGGAGGGCGGGCCAGAGCCGGAGAGTGCGCGGGTGCGGGCTCTCCCCCGCGCCACGCTGGTGACACACACACACACACACACACACACACACAAACACACACCCCTTCCATTCCAGGGGGCGGGGCAGCAAAGGAGGCAAAGGAAAAAAAAACAAAAGCGTACGGCGGCCCCGGGTCTCCCATCCAGGGCCCGGCCGGGCCCGACCCTGCTTAGCTTCCCAGAGCAGACGGGATCGGGCGCTTCAGGGCTGCGCGGCCTTAGACTGAGGCGGGAGCTCCCGGAGGCCCCAAGAGGCCCAGCGGCCAGGCGTCCCTCCCTGCCCAGTCGAGTCCCTCCCGCCCGCCGCCCTGGCGCCCTGGCGCTTCCCGAGACCCCCGTGTCCAGATCGGGACGCGGGGAGGCGGGCGGGGGGCGGGGCTGAGGGCAGGGGGAGAACAACCGACGGGTCCGGCGCGCGGGCGCACACGCCCCCCTCGGCCACCGCCAACAGGGACGCACCGCGCCAGCGTCCCACGCCCCCACGAGCAGACCCACGGACACGGGCCCGCAGGAACAGACTTCCCGGCGTGGGGAGGGAGGGCCAGAGCCGGAGAGTGCGTGGGTGCGGGCTCTCCCCCGCGCCACGCCAGGGACACACACACACACACACACACACCCCTTCCATTCCAGGGGGTCGGGACAGCCAAAGAGGCAAAGGAAAAAAAAAAAAAAAAAGCGTACGGCGGCCCCGGGTCTCCCATCCAGGGCCCGGCCGGGCCCGACCCTGCTTAGCTTCCCAGAGCGGACGGGATCGGGCGCTTCAGGGCGGCGCGGCCTTAGACTGAGGCGGGTGCCGGGGGACGCCCCAAGAGGCCCAGCGGCCAGGCGTCCCTCCCTGCCCAGTCGAGTCCCTCCCGCCCGCCGCCCTGGCGCCCTGGCGCCCTGGCGCTTCCCGAGACCCCCGTGCCCAGATCGGGACGCGGGGTGGCGGGCGGGGGGCGGGGCTGAGGGCAGGGGGAGACCGACGGGTCTGGCGTTGGTCGGGCGCACACGCCCCCCTCCGCCACCGCCAACACGGACGCACCGCGCCAGCGTCCCACGCCCCCACGAGCAGACCCGCGGACACGGACACGGGCGCGCAGGGACAGCCTTCCCGGCGTGGCGACGGAGGGGCAGAGCCGGAGAGCGCGCGGGAGCCGGCCCTCCCCCGCGCCACGCCAGGGCCACACACACACACACACACCCCTTCCATTCTGGGGGCGGGGCAGCAAAGGAGGGAAAGGAAAAAAAAACAAAACGTACGGCGGCCCCGGGTCTCCCATCCAGGGCCCGGCCGGGACCGACCCTGCTTAGCTTCCCAGATCAGACGGGATCGGGCGCTTCAGGGCTGCGCGGCCTTAGACTGAGGCGGGTGCCGCGGGACGCCCCAAGAGGCCCAGCGGCCAAGCGTCCCTCCCTGCCCAGTCCAGTCCCTCCCGCCGGGCCCGCCGCCCTGGCGCTTCCCGAGACGCCCGTGTCCAGATCGGGACCCGGGGAGGCGGACGGGGGGCGGGGCTGAGGGCAGGGGGAGACCCACCGACGGGTCTGGCGCGCGGGCGCACACGCCCCCCTCCGCCACCGCCAACACGGACGCACCGCGCCAGCGTCCCACGCCCCCACGAGCAGAGCCACGGATCTCTCCATCGATGTGGGCCATCCTGGATGTTTCTGCCAAGTTTTCCATCTAAGTCGGCACCCGTTTCCCCTAGGTGCGACGTAGATCTTCTGTGACTTCGAATAGGAATCCTTTGGAAAAGTTGCATTCGTTATTGTGTATTTGGTAGGAACTGAGAAATATTCAAACTGTCGATCGAATGCTGACTTCAGGTAGAGCTATCTTGCCGAACTCCCTGAGGATTTCTACAGGTCTGCCACGCATAGGTGCAAACGTTCTATTTTGAGAACCGTAGGAGGTGAGGAAAATGAATAAGGTGATTTTCCTTTCCAATACACTCCTGGTTTTTTACCTGGCTTTAGTACAGTTTGAGAGCGTCTCCTGCAGTACGGAATAGGAGGATTTGGTGTCAACACCCTGGCCTTGCTCGGGACTTTCCAAAGAAGGTTTTCACTTCTTAATCCTTGGGAATATTTTCTAAAGACTTAGACTTTTGAACAGTGTCTCCAGACGTCTTCTCGCTGGATTCTGAAATCTTTTTATCCTGAAGGAATGTCAAAGATTTTAGCTTCTATTCTTCTGCACATAGGGATACGATCAAATTTTTCCTTTCGCAGGGTAACGTGGTCATCGACCTGGACAACTTTAGAATTTGTCCTGAGTGTGTCGCCATCATGCACGGGGTCTACCAGATGTCCCCGTCACTCTTAATCTCTGGGGGAAGTTCCCGTGGACCCTATTGAGGGGATGACCGCCAGAGGGGACTGCGGTTTCAGGCTTCCGGACTCTCTGTCCCTCCCTTCCTCACTAGGTGGCTGAAGGTGTGACTTCTGTTTTTGTCCCCGCCTCCCCCCCCCCACCGGATCGCTCACTGGTGCCACCGCTGGTGCCACGCCAGAACGCCATGGGGCACGGGGTCCACTAGATGTCCCCGTCACACTTAGTCCCTGCAGGCCGGACCCCGTCGACGCCATGGAAGTGGTCACCGCCAGAGGGGTCTGCAGTTGCAGACTGCCTCTCCATCCCTACCTCACTAAGAGACAAAAGGGGTTACATTTATTTTTTCTCCCCCCCCCCCCAACCGCTCACTCGCAGTCAGAAGCCTGCAACCCCAGAGTCCTCTGGCGGTGACCCCTTCCTTAGGGTCGACAGGGCCGGCCCCGCAGAGACTAAGTGTGACGGGGGACATCTGGTCGACCCCGTGCCCCATGGCCTCCGCGCGACACACCAGCGGAGGCGCGAGCGAGCGAGCGAGCCAGCGAGCGGGCAGGCGAATTGAAGAAGTCTCACGATGAGATTTAGGTTTAGGGTACGGGGTTAGGATTAAGGTTAACGTTAGGTGTTAGGGACTGGCATTAGGTTTAGGGGTTAGGGTTCGAGGTTAGGATTGCGGTTAGGGTTACCGTGAGGGTTAGAGATTAGGATTATGTGTAGCGGTTAGGTTCAGGTTTAGGGCGAGGAGCAAGGGTAAGGGTTAGGGATTAGCGTTACTGTTAGGAGTTAGGTTCAGGGCTTAAGGTTAGGACTAGGGGTTTGGGTTAGTGTTAGGGTCAGGGCTTAGGTTTAATGGTTAGTGTTAGGGCATGGGCCCTGTCTAATCTAGGGGGCACTGTGGGTGTGGGCAGGGCTGCGTCCCCACTCCATGGTATTCTGCGCCTTGGGCTCCGATTGTCACGCAGGACACAGGCAGAGCCTCATCTCAGGCATGGCATGGCTGTATTGTAGGCTTGCTTAACTCTGAGAATGGAAGAAGTGTGAGAAATAGGGTTAGGGTTAGGGTTAGGGGTTTTGGGTTAGGGGTTAGGGGTAGAGTGAGGGTTAGGGGTTAGGGATTAGTAGAGGCCCCCGGGTCTCCCATCCAGGGCCCGGCCGGGCCCGACCCTGCTTAGCTTCCCAGAGCAGACGGGATCGGGCGCCTTCGGGGCGGCGCGGCCTTAGACTGAGGCGGGAGCTCCCGGAGGCCCCAAGAGGCCCAGCGGCCAGGCGTCCCTCCCTGCCCAGTCGAGTCCCTCCCGCCCGCCGCCCTGGCGCTTCGCCAGACCCCCTGTCCAGATCCGGGCGGGGGGGCTGGGGGGGAAAGGTGGGCGGGGACCGGGGCAAGGAGAGACTGACGGGTCTGGCGGTCGGTCGGGCGCACACGGCCCCCTCCCCCACCGAAAACAGGGACGCACCGCACCGGCGTCCCACGCCCCAGCGATCGGACCCACGGACACGGACACGGGCGCGCAGGGACAGCCTTCCAGGCGTGGGGAGGGCGGGCCGGAGCCGGAGAGTGCGCGGGAGCCGGCCCTCCCCCGCGCCAGGCCGGGGCACGGTGGGGAGGGGCTCGGGGGCGGGGCCGGGACCAGGAGGCGGGGCCGGGAGGTCCGGAAGACGCGCGGGCCCCCCGCCTTGGGAGGACCGTTCTGCCCCGATCCCCGATCCCCGTCGGGGCACGCGGGTGGCAGCGGCACCCGCGGGGTCCCGGTGCCGGCCGGCCCGTCGCTTGGTCGGGCGGCCGGCGGGTCGTTGGGGTCCGGGAGCGCGCGCTCCCCGCTGTTCCCTGGTTTCCCGTGGCACGTCCTCTCTGTCTGCCCGGGTGGCCGTGGCCGGCGACCTGCCGTGTGCGGCGCGGTGCGGTGCGCCTGTGTGTCCCTCGGGAGCCCCCCCCCCCCCGGGAGAGGAGCCCCGCCCAGCGTGAGTCCCGGGCCTGAGGCCCCGGTGTGCGGGGGCGGAGAGGAAGTCCACGGTGGGCTGGGGGTCCGGGGGCCCAGGGGACGGTTTTCTTCCGCGGGCTGGCCCCCGCCCGCCGAAGGGGACGTCCCGGAGTACGGGGGGCCGGGGAGAGCCAGCAGCG
Organism: Eulemur rufifrons; assembly: GCF_041146395.1. NCBI lineage: Eukaryota > Metazoa > Chordata > Mammalia > Primates > Lemuridae > Eulemur > Eulemur rufifrons. Next base: position 2,132,887 of record NC_091004.1, on the reverse strand, counting down.
CTTAGGGATCCCGCCACCCGGTCCGCTGTGGGCCCGGGTCTGGGGCCCCCCCGGCTGCCGGCAGAAGGGCTGGGATGGCCCCGCCGCTCCCGCTCCCGCTGCCGCCGCCTGGCGGTGCTGCAGGGGAAGAGGCGCCGGGGGCGGGGGCCGGGCCGGGGGAGGAGCGGGGTGGCGGGAGCCGGGGACGTTTCGGAGGGCGGAGGGGCCCCCCCTTCCCAGCCTAGGCGGGCGGAGGAGGGGGAGACCCCCCCCACACACACACACATTCCGGGCCAGGGGGGGTCGGGACAGCCAAAGAGGCAAAGGAAAAAAAAAAAACAAAAGCATACGGCGGCCCCGGGTCTCCCATCCAGGGCCCGGCCGGGCCCGACCCTGCTTAGCTTCCCAGACCAGACGGGATCGGGCGCTTCAGGGCGGCGCGGCCTTAGACTGAGGCGGGAGCTCCCGGAGGCCCCAAGAGGCCCAGCGGCCAAGCGTCCCTCCCTGCCCAGTCCAGTCCCTCCCGCCGGGCCCGCCGCCCTGGCGCTTCCCGAGACGCCCGTGTCCAGATCGGGGCGCGGGGAGGCGGACGGGGGGCGGGGCTGAGGGCAGGGGGAGACCGACGGGTCTGGCGCGCGGGCGCACACGCCCCCCTCCGCCACCGCCAACACGGACGCACCGCGCCAGCGTCCCACGCCCCCACGAGCAGAGCCACGGATCTCTCCATCGATGTGGGCCATCCTGGATGTTTCTGCCAAGTTTTCCATCTAAGTCGGCACCCGTTTCCCCTAGGTGCGACGTAGATCTTCTGTGACTTCGAATAGGAATCCTTTGGAAAAGTTGCATTCGTTATTGTGTATTTGGTAGGAACTGAGAAATATTCAAACTGTCGATCGAATGCTGACTTCAGGTAGAGCTATCTTGCCGAACTCCCTGAGGATTTCTACAGGTCTCCCACGCATAGGTGCAAACGTTCTATTTTGAGAACCGTAGGAGGTGAGGAAAATGAATAAGGTGATTTTCCTTTCCAATACACTCCTGGTTTTTTACCTGGCTTTAGTACCGTTTGAGAGCGTCTCCTGCAGTACGGAATAGGAGGATTTGGTGTCAACACCCTGGCCTTGCTCGGGACTTTCCAAAGAAGGTTTTCACTTCTTAATCCTTGGGAATATTTTCTAAAGACTTAGACTTTTGAACAGTGTCTCCAGACGTCTTCTCGCTGGATTCTGAAATCTTTTTATCCTGAAGGAATGTCAAAGATTTTAGCTTCTATTCTTCTGCACATAGGGATACGATCAAATTTTTCCTTTCGCAGGGTAACGTGGTCATCGACCTGGACAACTTTAGAATTTGTCCTGAGTGTGTCGCCATCATGCACGGGGTCTACCAGATGTCCCCGTCACTCTTAATCTCTGGGGGAAGTTCCCGTGGACCCTATTGAGGGGATGACCGCCAGAGGGGACTGCGGTTTCAGGCTTCTGGACTCTCTGTCCCTCCCTTCCTCACTAGGTGGCTGAAGGTGTGACTTCTGTTTTTGTCCCCGCCTCCCCCCCCCCACCGGATCGCTCACTGGTGCCACCGCTGGTGCCACGCCAGAACGCCATGGGGCACGGGGTCCACTAGATGTCCCCGTCACACTTAGTCCCTGCAGGCCGGACCCCGTCGACGCCATGGAAGTGGTCACCGCCAGAGGGGTCTGCAGTTGCAGGCTTCTCGACTGCCTCTCCATCCCTACCTCACTAAGAGACAAAAGGGGTTACATTTATTTTTTCTCCCCCCCCCCAACCGCTCACTCGCAGTCAGAAGCCTGCAACCCCAGAGTCCTCTGGCGGTGACCCTTTCCTTAGGGTCGACAGGGCCGGCCCCGCAGAGACTAAGTGTGACGGGGGACATCTGGTCGACCCCGTGCCCCATGGCCTCCGCGCGACACACCAGCGGAGGCGCGAGCGAGCGAGCGAGCCAGCGAGCGGACAGGCGAATTGAAGAAGTCTCACGATGAGATTTAGGTTTAGGGTACGGGGTTAGGATTAAGGTTAACGTTAGGTGTTAGGGACTGGGATTAGGTTTAGGGGTTAGGGTTCGAGGTTAGGATTGCGGTTAGGGTTACCGTGAGGGTTAGAGATTAGGATTATGTTTAGCGGTTAGGTTCAGGTTTAGGGCGAGGAGCAAGGGTCAAGTTTAGGGATTAGCGTTACTGTTAGGAGTTAGGTTCAGGGCTTAAGGTTAGGACTAGGGGTTTGGGTTAGTGTTAGGGTCAGGGCTTAGGTTTAATGGTTAGTGTTAGGGCATGGGCCCTGTCTAATCTAGGGGGCACTGTGGGTGTGGGCAGGGCTGCGTCCCCACTCCATGGTACCCTGGGCCTTGGGCTCCGAATGTCACACAGGACACAGGCAGAGCCTCATCTCACGCATGGCATGGCTGTATTGTAGGCTTGCTTAACTCTGAGAATGGAAGAAGTGTGAGAAATAGGGTTAGGGTTAGGGTTAGGGGTTTTGGGTTAGGGGTTAGGGGTAGAGTGAGGGTTAGGGGTTAGGGATTAGGTGTTAGGGTTAGTGTTAGGGTTAAGGGTTAGGTGTTAGGCTTACGATTAGGGGCTAGGGTAGGTTTAGGGATAAGGGTTAGTGTTTGGGTTAGGGTTAGGGGTAAGTGTTAGGCTGAGATTTAGGGATAGGATTAGGGTTAAGGTTAGGCTTAGGGTTAGGGTTAAGTGTTAGGGTTAGGGTTAAGTGTTAGTGTTAGGGTTAAGGGTTAGGGTTACGGTCAGGGTTAAGGGCTAGGGTGATGGTTTAACGGTTAGGGTTAGGGTTAGGCTTACAGGTTAGGGATAGGGTTAGGGTTAAGGGTTAGGGATAGGGTTAGGGTTCAGGGTTAGGATTAGCATTAGGGCTTAGGGTTAGGGTTAAGGGTTAGGTTTAGGTTTAAGGGTTAGGGTTATGATTAGGGTTAAGCATTAGTGATAGGGGGTTAGTGTTAAGGGATAAGGGTTAAGGTTATTTTTAGGCATAGGGTTAGGGTTAGGGGTTAGGGTTAGTGTTAGGGTTGTTGGTAGGGTTAAGGTTAGGGTTAGCGGTTTAGAATTAGGGTTAGGGATTAGGTCTTACGGTTATGGCTAGGAGTTAGCATTAGAATTATGGGATAGGGGTTGTTCTCAGGGTAGTGTTATGCATTAACGTTAGGATAAGGGGTTAAAGTTAGGGTTATGGTGAGGTTTACGTGTTAAGGTGAGCAATAGGATCAGGGTTAGGTGTTATGTTCAGGGTTAGGGTTAGGGGTACTGTTTATGCTTAGGGCACAGGGTCTGTCTGCACTAGGTGGGGGGTTTAGGGGACTCTGATTGTCATCGTGAACCCACTGTAACGTACGCTGGGTATGGGCCCCTTGGTTTCATGCAGAACACAGTGGGAAAGCCTCCTTTCACACATGGCATGGGAGGATTGTAGGCTTTCTAAACTCTAAGAAAGCAAGAAGACTCAGAATTAGATTTAGGGTTAGGATTAGGGTTAGGGTTGGGGATGAAGGTTAGTGTTAGGGTGAGGGCTTAGGGTTAGGGGTTAGGGTTAGGGTTAAAGGTTAATGTTAGGTTTAATGGTTACAGTGAGGTTTAGGGTTAAGGTTTAGGGTTAGGGTTAAGGTTAGGGGTTAGGGTTAGGTTTAGGGTTAGGTTTATGTGTTAAGGTGAGCAATAGGTTTAGTGTTAGGTGTTATGTTTTGGGTTAGAGTTATGGGTTAGGGGTAGCGTTTATGCTTAGGGCACGGGCCCTGTCTGCACTGGCGGGCGGGAGGGGTAGGGTGCTGAGATTGTCACCGGGAACCCACTCTATCGTACTCTGAGTATGGGCCCCTAGGTTTCACGCAGGACACAGTGGCAGAGCCTCCTTTCTCACATGGCATGGGAGGATTGTAGGCTTGCTTAACTCTGAGAATGGAAGAAGTCTGAGAATTAGATTTAGGGTTAGAATTATGGTTAGGGTTAGGGATTAAGGTTAGTGTTAGGGTGAGGGCTTATGATTAAGGGTTAGGGTTAGGGTTAAGGTGGTTGTTTGGTTAGTGTTAGGGATTGAGATGTTGTAAGTGGTAGGGTTAGGCTTAGGGTTGTTGTTAGGGTTAGGGTTAGTGTTAGTGTTTTATAGTTAGTGTTATGGTTTAGGTACTACGGTTATGGTTACAGGTTAGGGTTAGAGTTAGGGGTTAGAGGTTGGATTTAGTGTTAGGGTTAGGGTTAGGGTTAACAATAGGGTTATGGTTAGGTGTTATGGTTAGGGTCAGGGGTAGCGGTTAGGGTTAGGGATGAGGGTTAATTCATGGGCCCTATCTGCTCTATGTGGGGCCGGGAACAGGGAGCATCACTGGGACCCCACTCCATTGTACCCAGGGCATGGGACCCTGCCTCTTTGAGACACTGGAGCGGAGCCTCATCTCACGCATGGATTGTGTTGGTTGTAGGCTTGCTTATCTCTGCGAATGGAAGAGGTGTGAGAATTACATTTAGGGTAAGGGTAAGGGCTTAGGTTAGGGTTAGGGTTAGGGATTAGGAGTAGGTTTAGGGGTTAAGGTTTAGAGTTAGGGTTGGGGGTTTGGGTCAGGAGTTAGGTTTAGGGTTAGGTGTTAGGGTTAGTGTTAGGGCTTAGATTTAGCAGTTAGTTTAAGGGCACAGGACCTGTCTATTTATGGTGGGGGGGGTGGGCAGGGTCACTGTGACACCACTCAATCTTATCCTGGTCCTTGGGCCCTGACTGTCATGCAGGATTCAGGTGGAGCCTCATCTCACACATGGCATGGCTGAATTGTAGGCTTCCTTAACTCTGAGAATAGAAGAAGTATGAGAGATAGGGTTAGGGTTAGGGTTAGGGGTGAGGCGTTAGGGTTACTGTTAGGGTTAGGGGTTACAGTTAGCGTTAGGGTTAGGGTTTAGGGCTAACCCTGAACCCCAACCCTAACACTAACGATAATCCTAACCCCTTTCCCTTACCTGAAATGTAATTCTCACACTTCTTACATTTGCAGAGATATCAAGTGTGCATCCAACCTACGCAATGCATGAGGTGAGGCTCCGCCCATGTGTCCAGGTGAGAGGCAGCGTCCCATGCCCTGCATACAGGGGTCCCAGGGATGCACCAAGTCCCGACCCCTCTAGACCAGATAGGGCCCAAGCCTTAACCCTAATCCCTAACTCTAACCCGTAACCCTAACCCCTATAATAACACCCAACTCTAACCCTAACCCTAACCCTAACCCCAAACTGTAACCCTCATCCCTAACTCTAACCCTAAACTCAACCCCTAACCCCTAACTCTAAACCCCTCAATCCCTAACCCCTAGCTAAAGCATAATCAAAACCATAATACCTAAGCACAAACACTCTACCCCTAAAATGCTAACCCTGACCCTAACCACAACCCTAACCCTAACCCTACCCCTTACGACAACCCTAGCCCTAACCCTAACCAATGATCCTATCCCTAACCCCCTAACCCTAAACCCTAACACTAACACTAACCTTAACCCCTAACCCTAACCATATTCCTAACCCTAACACTTAACCCTTAACATAAACCTAAGACTAAATCCTAACCCTAATCCTAACCCTAAACCTAATTCTCACACTCCTTCTATTCTCAGAGTTAAGGAAGCCTACAATCCAGCCATGCCATGCGTCAGATGAGGCTCCGCCTGAGTCCTGCATGACAGTCAGGGCCCAAGGACCAGGATAAGATGAAGTGGTGTGACAGTGACCCTGCCCGCCCCCCTATGACCATAGATTAGACAGGCCCTGTGCCCTTTAACCACTAAATTTAAGCCCTAACACTATCCCTAACGCTAACCCCTTACCCTAACCCCGAACCCTAACTCTAAACCCTTAACTCTAACACTAACCCTAACTCTTAACCCTAACTCTAAACCTAACCCCTAACCCTAAACCTATCCCTAACCCCTAAACCTAAACCTATCACTAACCGTTCACCCTAATCCTAACCCTTAACTCCAGCACTGACCCTTAACTATAACCCTAACCCTGACCCTTAATCCTAATCCTAACCCTTAACACTAACCCCTAACCCTAACCCTTAACCCTAAACCTAACCATTAATGCTCACGCTAAACCTTAACACTAACCCTAACCCTTAACCGTAACCCCTAACACTAACCCTAACACTTAACCCTAAACTTAATCCTAACAGTTAACTCTAGCCTTTACCCTAAAACTAACCCTTAACCCTAATCCTAACCCTAACCCCTGACCCTAAACCTAACACTAACACCTAACCCTAAACCTAACCCTAACAAGAACACCTAACCCCTAACCCCTAACCCTAACACTAACCCTTAACCCCTAACCCCAAACCTTAACCCTAACCTTAACCCCAAACCCCAAACCCCTAACCCTAACCCTAACACTTAACCCTAACCCTTAACCCTAACCCTAAACCCTAACACTAACTCTAACACTAACCCCTAACCCTAACTCTAAACGTAACCCCAACCCTAACACTAACACCTAACCCCTAACCCTAACACTAAACCTAACCCTTAAACCCTAACCCCAAACCTTAACACTAAACCTGACCCCTAACCCATAACCCTAACCATAACCCTATTGCTCACCTTAACACGTAAACCTAACCGTAACCCTAACCCTAAACCTAACCTTAATGCAAAACCCTTACACTAATAACAACCCCTATCCCATAACACTAACCCTACATCCTAGGCATAACCATAACACCTAAAGCCTAACCCTAACCCTAAACTGCTAACCATAACCTTAACCCTACCATCAACCCTAACCCCTAAGCCTAACCCTAATCCTTAAACCTTAACCGTAACCCTAACCCCAACCCTAAAACTAACCCTTAACCCTAATCCTAACCCTAACCCTTAAACCTAACCCTAACCCTATCCGTAACACTTACCCTAATGCCTACACCTAAACTTTATCCTAAACCTAACCCCTAACCCTAACACTAACCATAACACTTAACTCTAACCCTAAACCTAACACGAACCCTTTACCCTACAACCCTAACTCTTAACCTTAACCCTAGCTGTTAACCCTCATTCTAACTCTTAACCCTAAACCTAATGTTAATCTTTAACCCTAAACCTAGCACTTAACCCTAACCCTCAACCAAACCCTAACCACTAACCCTCACCCTAATTCTAAACCTTAACCCTAAACCCCTAACTGTAACCATTAAACCTAATATTAACTTTTAACCCTAACCCTAACCCCTAATCCTAAGCCCTCACCCTAACACTAACCTTCATCCCTAACCCTAACCGTAATCCTAACCCTAATCTAATTCTGAGACTTCTTCCTTTCTCAGAGTTTAGAAAGCCTACAATCCTCCCATACCATGTGTGAAAGGAGGCTCTGCTACTGTGTCCTGCATGAAACCCAGGGACCCATGCTCAGCATACAAGAGAGTGGGTTCCCAGCGACAATCCCAGCCCCCTAATCCGCCCGCCTAGTGCAGACAGGGCCCGTGTCCTAACCATAAACAGTACCCCTAACCCGTAACCCTAACCCTGAACATAACACCTAACCCTGATCCTATTGCTCACCTTAACATGTAAACCTCACTGTAACCCTAACTTTAACCCCTTATCCTAACATTAATGCATAACACTTAACCTGAGAATAACCCCTAACCCAAAATTCTAGACCTAACTCCTAGCCATAACTGTAACACCTAATCCCTAACCCTAATTCTAAACTGCTAAACCTAACCTTAACCCTACCAACAACCCTAACCCTAATCCTAACACTAACCCCGAACCCTAATTCTATGCCTAAAAATAAGCCCAACTCTTAACCCTTAACCCTAACCCCAACCCTTAAACCTAACCCTAACTCTTAAACCTAACCCTAACCCTTACCCTAACACCTAGACCTAACCCTAACAGTGAACTCTAAACCTAACCCTAACCCTTAACCATAACCCTAACCGTCAGCCCTAACCATAACACTTAACCCTGACCCTAACCCTAACCCTTAACTCTAACACTAACCGTTAACCCTAAGCCAAACCCTTAAACCTAATCCTATCCCTTAACCCTAACCCTAACACCTAACCCTAACCCTAACACTGACCCCAACCCTAAACCTAACCCTAGTCCCTAACCCAACACTAACACCTAACCCCTACCTGACACTAACCCTAACCCCTAATCTCTAACCCCTAACCCTCACTCTAACCCTAACCCCTAACCCCAAACCCCTAACCCTAACCCTAACCTTAATTCTCACACTTCTTCCATTCTCAGAGTTAAGCAAGCCTACAATGCAGCCATGCCATCCATGAGATGAGGCTCCACCTGAATCCTGCATGTATGTCTGCGCCCAAGGCCTAGGGTACGATGGTGTGGTGTCACGGTGACCCTGTCTGCACCCCTCTAACCATAGATTAAACAGGTCCTGTGCCCTTAAACTAAACACTAAATCTAAGCCCTAACACTAACCCTAACCCATAACACTAAACCTAACCCCTGACCTTAATGTCCAACACTAACTCTAAACCCTTACCCTAAACCTAACCCCTAATCCTAACCCTAACCCCTAAACATAACCCTAACCATAAAGCCTAAACCTAATCCTAACCATAACACTTAACTCTAACCCTAAACCTAACACGAACCCTTAACCCTAACCTTAACCCGTAACACTAACCCTTAACCCTAACCATTAACCCTCACACTAACCCTTAACGCTAACCCTAATCCTAATCTTTAACCCTAACACTAACACTTAACCCTAATCCTGTTCCAAATGCTAACCCCTAACCATAACCGTAACACTAAACCTTAACCCTAAACCTAACTGTAACCGTTATACCTAACACTAACCTTTAACACTATCCCTAACCCTAAGCCCTCACCCTAAATCTAACCTTCATCCCTAACCCTAACCCTAATCCTAACCCTAAATCTAATTCTCAGACTTCTTGCTTTCTCAGAGTTTAGAAAGCCTACAATTCTCCCATGCCATGTGTGAAAAGAGGCTCTGCCACTGTGTCATGAATGAAACCCAGGGGCCCATGCCCAACATACAATAGAGTGGGTTCCTGGTGACAAGCCCAGCTCCCTAGTCCCCCCACCTAGTGCACACAGGGCCCGTGCCCTAAGCATAAATACTACCCCTAACCCATAACCCTAACCCTGAACATAACACCTAACCCTGATCCTATTGCTCACCTTAACACGTAAACCTCACTGTAACCCTAAATTTAATCCCTTATCCTAACGTTAATGCATAACACTTAACCTGAGAACAATCCCTAACCCATAATTCTAGCCCAAACTCCTAGCCATAACCGTAAAACCTAATCCCTAACCCTAATTCTAAACCGCTAAACCTAAACTTAACCCTACCAACAACCCTAACCGTAATACCTAACCCTAACACTACGCCTAAAAATAATCCTAACCCTAAACGAACCCCAACCCCAACCCTAACTGTAACCCTTTACCTTAACCCTAGCTGTTAAACCTCATTCTAACTCTTAACCCTAAACCTAATGTTAATCTTTAACCCTAAACCTAGTACTTAACCCTAACCCTAACCAACCACAACCCCAACCCTAACCCTAACACAAACCCCTAACACCAAACCCTAACCCTAACCCTAAACCTACCCATAACCCTAACCCTAACCTAACCCTAACCATAACCCTACCTCTACCCCTACCCTAACCCTAACCCCAATCACAACCCCTACCCTAACCCCTAACTCTAACCCCTAAATCTAACCCTAACCCTACCCTAACCCCAACTAGAACCCCTAACCTTAACCCTACCCTAACCGACCCTACCTTACCCTAAACCTAACCCCTAACCCTAACCCAAAACCCTACCCCTAACCCTAACACTTACCCTACCCCAACCCTAAAACCTAACCCCTAATCCCAACCCTAACCCCTAATGATAACCCCAACCCCAACTCTACCCCTACCCTACCCCTGACCCTGAACCCTGACCCTAACCCTAACCCTACCCTATACCTACTCCTACCCCCACCCCTAACCCTACACCTAACCCTAACTGTACCCTAATCCTAACCCCTACCCCTAAACACTAACCTCTACCTCTAACCCTAACCACACTAACAACCCTAACCCTAACCCAACCTCAACCCCAACCCCAACCCCAATCATAACCTTAACCCCAATCCTAACCCCTAACACTAACCCTAACCCTACCCCTAAACATACCCCTACACCTACACCTAACCCTACCCCTACCACTACCCTACCCTACCCTATCCTAACCCTACCCTGACTCTCAACCTGACCCTGACCCTAAGTCTACCCTACCCCTACTCTAACACTACCCTACCCTACCCTACCCCTAACCCAACCGAAACGGCAACCCCAATCCCTACCCTAACCCCTACCCTAACCCTAACTCTAAACACAACCCCTAACCCTAACTCCTAACCCTAACCCCAACCCCTAACCCTAAGCCCAACCTCTAACCCTAGCCTTAAGCCCACCTAACCCTACCCCTAACCCTAACCCCCTAATCCTAACCGCCTAACACTAACCCTAACCCTATCCCCAACCCCAACCCTAAACCCTAACCCTAACCCCTAACCACTAACCCTAACCCTAACCCCAACCACAACCCCAACCCTATCCCTTAACCCTAACCCCAAGCCCAACACCAAGCCCACCCCTACCCCTACCCAACCCAACTCTAACCCCAACCCTACCCCTAACCCTAACCACAACCCCAACCCCACCACTACCCCTACCCCTAACCCTACCCTAACCCTAAGCCCAACACTAACCCCAAACACTAACCTTAACCCTAACCCATAACTCTAACCCCTAACCCTAACCTCAACCCCTGACCCTGAACCTGACCCTAAACCCTAAACTCTGACCCTGAATCTGACTGTGAACCTGACCATACCCCTACCCCCTCACCCCAACCCCAAACCTAACCCTACCCCTAACCCCAACTGCAAGCCCAACCCTAACCCCAACCCTAACCCAACCCTACCAAACCCTAACCCCTAACCCTAACGCTAACCCCTAAACCTAACCCCAACAACCCCAACATTAACCCTAACGCCCTAACCCCAACGCTAACCCCTAAACCCTAACCCTAACCCTACCCTAACCCTAAACCTAACCCTAAACCTAACCCTGACCGTACCCCTAACCCGACCCTAACCCTACCCTATCCCTAACCCCAACCCCTAACCGTACCCCTACCCCTACCAATAACCCTAACCCTACCCCGAACCCTACCCCTAACCCCTAACTCTTAACCCTAACCCTACTCCTACCCCTACCCCTAAACCCTAACCCAAACCCAACTCAACCCTAACCCTACCCTAACCCTAACCCTTACCCCAACCCTAACCCTACCCCTAGCCCCAACCCCTACCCCCTAAACCTAAACACAACCCATTCCCAAGCCCAAACCCAACCCTAACCCTAACGCAAATCCCTAACCCTAAACCTAACACCCTAACCCCAACTCTAAACCAACCCCAGCCCCAACCCCAAACCTACGCCTACCTCTAACCCTACCCCTAACCCCAACACCCAACCCCTAAACCCTAACCCTAATCCCTACCCTAACCCCTACCCTAAACCTAACGCTAACCACTACCGCAACCCCTAATCCTAGCCCTAACCGCAACCCTAACCCTAACCCTAGCCCTTACCCTAACCTGAACACTAACCCAACCATACCCTACCATAATCCTAACCCCAAACCCAACCCAACACCTAACAATAACCCTAACCCCAACCCCTAACCCTAACCCCTACCACTAACCCTAACCCCTAACCAGAGCCCTAGCCCTAACCCAAACCGTAACCATACCCAACCCTATCCTACCCCTACCACTACCCTAACGCTAACCCTACCCCTACCATAACCCACCCTACCATAACCCTACCCTAACCCTAACCCCAACCCCAACCCTTAATCCCTAACCCTAACCAAACCCTACCGCTAACCCTAACCCTTAAACCCAACCGCAACCATATCCCTAACGCTAACCCTAACCATAATGGAACCCTACCCTAAACCTACCTGAACCCTAATCACCCTAACCCTAACCCTACTCCTAACCCCTACCGCCAACCCCACCCCTAAACCCTACCCCTACCCTAATCCTAACCCTACCCCTTACCCCTACCCTCTACTCTGACTCTAACCCCAACCCCAACCCCTACCCTAACCCCAACCAAAACCCCAACCCCAACCTCAACCCTAACCCTACCCTATCCTAACCCTAACACCCTAGCCTAACCCTAATCCTACCCTATCCTACCCCCTAACCCTAACCCCAACCTCATCCCTAACTCCTAACCCTAACTCCCTACCCTAACCCAACCCTAATGCTAACCCTAACCACCCTCACCCTCACCCTAACTCTAACCCCTCCCCCTGAACACAAACACTAACTCTAACCCGAACCACCTAACCCTAACCCTGTAACCCTAACCCTAACCCTGTACCCAAACACTACCCCTAACCCTATCCCAAACCCTAACTTTAACCACCTAACCCTAACCGCCTTACCCTAACCCCTAACCCAGACCTGAACCTGAACCAGAATCCCAACCCCTAACCCTAATCAACAACCCTAACCCTCCTCCCCCTGCTGGCCATCACAGACACTGCAGTCCTCGGCGCTCACAGGGGACGACGGGCGCTCCGCCTCCCGCTGGCTGTCGTGGGCACTGCATCCCTGGGTGTTCAGGAGACAGGACGTGCGGCCTTGGTGACCTTCTGCCCCTGACAGCTGGGTGATCCGTCTGCTGTGCAAATGTCACCAATTCAGGCAGCCTCAGGAAATACCCCGGGGAGGGGAAACACTTCCCCAAGGTGACTTTCTGGTGAGGAAACCACACCATCCAGTCCAATTGGTCTGCCCCAACCCGTAGGAAGCCCCAAGTGACAGGTTCTTCCGCAACGTGTGCCCTGTCTCTTATACCTCCCGCAACCAGCCCAGCGTCCACTGTAGCAATAACCCCAAATACTCCCCCCCTCCTGTGTGATCCTCTGGTCACTGACCGCTTTTCTTAGCAATGACTAAGCCCTATTTTTTGAGATATATGCATATCTTCTTTATTGCTATAAAGGACATGAAACAGCCGATAAGGGTGGGAGGTGTGAGCTGCAATATAATGTCATTAAGGCAAAGTTAACAGGTGGGAAACGGAGCCCACCTTCTCAACCTTCAGGCAGGGAAAGGGGGCCTTTGGGGGCCCGTGATATCCGTTCTTCAACAAGCGCTCCAGGGGACTTGGTCACCTTTTAGAAGCCAAAATAGGCAATTAGGAAGAGCTGAACCAGCTCACCCCCTTTCTTTACTAAGCACAAGCTCGAGGTTATCCAAAACCCATGCCCCCGACACAGCACAAAGACAAGACAAGACACCAGCTCTCAGTACGACATTTATTGACAGGAATCTATTGATTCTTGAAGAGCAGAATCAATATTATTTATTGTGGGGGAATGAATTTCCCTCTCAGGAAATCTTTGGGGTTCTGAGCCGAGAAGAGGGTGGGGGGCAGTAGATGTCGGGGTGATTTGCTCAGAGCCTACCCACAGGCTACCCAGAGCCTCCCATGTGTGGGAGAAACCTCATATGAAGGAGGTGACACCTGCCCTACCGCGCTGCGGGGTTAAGTAAGACGTCGTGAGGACCATGCGTGGCCTCTCCTTCTCATCAAGGCCTTGCCCTCACGCAGGATTCGGGCCCCCACCTCCTCCCGTGCAGGGTACGGGGACCCACCTCCTCTCCCGTGGGGCATGGGGGCCCCCACTTCCTCCCAGGCATGGGTCAGGAGCCCTAGCTCCTCCACCATAGGGCGTGGCCGTCCGACGTCCCCTCATGCAGGCTGTGACAGCCCTGCCTCCTCTCACACAGGCCACGGCAGCCCTGGCTAGTCTTGAACTCCTGGGCTCCAGGGAGCTTCCTGCCTTGGCCTCCCACACTGTTGGGATCATAGGCATGAGCCACCCTGCCCAGCCCAGCGTAAGGATTATTTTGAGCTGATTATTTTGACACGCTGCACACACAGGGGAAGCTCTGAAAATAGGCCAGAAGTTACCTTTTGGTCAGGGACATTTACGTCTGTGGAGGAGACCTACATCCATTTGTAAATGTGTCTCCCTCTCATACCAACAAGAGAAGGATGACTAAATCATGAGGGATTCTTAGCAATGCGGAAGGCACCACTTAAGTCTGAACAACAATGCTTGCTCTTGCTTACCTTGCTTTTCCTGGTTAGCTCCCCACTGCTGACCCCCACCACACCCATTCTTTCTTTGTTTCACTTGAAGGTAGTGTGTAAGCCTGAACTCAGAGCCACTTCTTGGAGATTTACTCATTTTTCCTGGCTGTTTCCTCCCATGCATACATAAAGAAAGCATTACTAAATTATACTAGTGAAAGCATGGTAATGTAAAGTAAAATAAAACCCTAAGCCCCATGCCAACTGAATGGACCCATCTTAGCCAAGCAAACCTCAGAGAAACCTTACAACTGAGTTCCAGGAGTGTAGATACAATTGACCAGCATTTATGAAAAAACAACAACAACAAAAAAACAACCCCCCCCCCAAAAAACCTAAAACAAAACAAAACAAAACAAAACACACACACAAAAAAAGCCCCCCCAAAAAACCCCAAAAAAAAACACACACAAAAAAAAACCAAAAAAAAAAAAAAAAAACCACCACAAAAAACAAACAAACAAAAAAAACCCCCAGAGATCATAAGACTAACAAACCAGAATCCTTGTGATAATAACATACAAAATTATTTTTTTTTTTTTTTTTTTTTTTGAGACAGAGTCTCACTCTGTTGCCCAGGCTAGAGTGAGTGCCGTGGCATCAGCCTAGCTCACAGCAACCTCAAACTCCTGGGCTCAAGGGATCCTCCTGTCTCAGCCTCCCGAGTAGCTGGGACTACAGGCATGCACCACCATGCCCGGCTAATTTTTTCTATATATATTTTTAGCTGTCCATATAATTTCTTTCTATTTTTAGTAGAGATGGGGTCTCGCTCTTGCTCAGGCTGGTCTCGAACTCCTGAGCTGAAACGATCCACCCGCCTCGGCCTCCCAGAGTGCTAGGATTACAGGCGTGAGCCACCGCGCCCGGCCACCAACTGATTTTTGACAAAGCAGAAAACATACATCGAGAAAAGAAAGCCCTATTCAATAAATAATTCTGGGAAAATTGGATATCCATATGCAGAAAAAGGAAATACGATACCTCTCTCACTATATACAAAAATCAATTCATGGTGGATTAAAAAGTTAAATGAAAAGCAAGAAACCATAAAAATTCTAGGGAAAAAAAAAAGTAGGAAAACTTTTTAGATATCAGCCAAGTCAAAGAAATTATGACTAAGACACCAAAGCCAAATATAGCAAAAACAAAAATAAATCAATGAGACTTAATTAAATTAGAAAACTTCTGCACAGCAAAGGAAATAATCAACACAGTGAATACACAACCTACAGAACAGGACAAAATATTTGCAACTATGCACCTGACAAAAGACTGATATCCAGAATATGCAAAGACCCAAACAAATCAGCAAGGAAAAAATAAACACCCTCATCAAAAAGTGAGCAAAAGACCAGAACGGAAGTTTTTGAAAAGAAGATAAATTGCCAGAAAACATGAAAATACTGCTAAACATCGTTGATCATCAGAGAAATGCAAATTAAAACTACAATAAGATACCACCTTACCCCAATCAGAATAGCCATTATTAAAAAGATAAAAAACAGGCGGTGGCTCACGCCTGTAATCCTAGCACTCTGGGAGGCCGAGGCGGGAGGATCGCTCAAGGTCAGGAGTTCGAGACCAGCCTGAGCAAGAGCGAGACCCCGTCTCTACTAAAAATAGAAAGAAATTATATGGACAGCTAAAAATATATAGAGAAAAAATTAGCCGGGCATGGTGGTGCATGCCTGTAGTCCCAGCTACTCGGGAGGCTGAGGCAGGAGGATCGCTTGAGCTCAGGAGTTTGAGGTTGCTGTGAGCTAGGCTGACGCCACGGCACTCACTCTAGCTCTGGGCAACAGAGTGAGACTCTGTCTCAAAAAAAAATAAAAAAAAATAAAATAAAATAAAAAAAAATCCAAACACCGTATGTTCTCACAAATAAGTGGGAGCTACTACATGGATACACAGAGCACAGGACAATAAAAAGGACATGAAAAACCTAGAAGGGGGAGGAATGGAGCGTAGGTGTAAGATAAAAATTTGCCCACCGTGAACACTATATTCTGATGATGGACACACCCACACCTCTGACTTCAGCACTACACAAGATAGCCAGGTAACAAAAACTACTTGTACCACCTTAATTAGTATTTGAAATAAAAAAAATAAGATTGCATTGAAAGTTCTATCCAGAATAATTACACAAGAACGGGAAATAAAAGGCAGCCATAGGGGGTGGGGAAAAAAATATGAAACTATTGTTTTTAACTTGCACTGTTCACTTAATAATTTATCATGAATATTTCCCATATTATTTCATATCATTGTACAAGAAATAATGTATACATTATGAGGACATACTGTGTCTAACAAGATATACTGTTAGACTCTTTGATTCTGTAAAATTAAATTAAAAAAAAAAAAAAAAGGCAGCCATATGTGAAAGGAAAGCAAATCTATTCACAGATTCCAAATCACATGATCTTAAATATAGAAAATCCCAAAGGATTCAAAAAAAATTATTTGAACTAGCAAACAAATCCAGAGAAGTTTTAGTTCCAGAACATTTCAGTACACAGAAATCCATTTTATTTCTGTATGGCAATCAAGAACGTGGAAATAAAATTAAGACAAAAATTCCATTTGAATAATGTCAACAAAAATAACCCACTCGGGAAAAAAATTAGCAAAGGTGCAAGACCTGGATGTGGAAAATTACAAAACATTACTGGAAAAAAAAACCTAAAGAAAATCTAAACAAATGTCCAGACACTCCATGTTCATTGACTAGAGACTGAATATGTTTGAAGACGGCCATACTACACAAAGTGATCTCAAACTCAATGGAATTCCTACAAAAATCCAAAAAGTCCTCGCGGCATAAATGGGCAAAGTGATCTTAATATTCAAATGGAATTTTTTTTTTTTTTTTTTTTTGTTGAGACAGAGTCTCACTTTGTTGCCCAGGCTAGAGTGAGTGCCGTGGCATCAGCTTAGCTCACAGCAACCTCAGACTCCTGGGCTTAAGCGATCCTACTGCCTCAGCCTCCCGAGTAGCTGGGACTACAGGCATGCGCCACTATGCCCGGCTAATTTTTTCTATATAGATTTTTAGTTGTCCATATAATGTCTTTCTATTTTTAGTAGAGACGGGGTCTCGCTCAGGCTGGTCTCGAACTCCTGACCTTGAGCAATCCACCCGCCTCGGCCTCCCAGAGTGCTAGGATTACAGGCGTGAGCCACCGCGCCCGGCCTCAAATGGAATTTTAAGGGAACACAATTAACCAAAACCTTCTTGAAAAAGAAAGACAAACTTGGAGGTCCACACTTTCCAATTTTAAATCTTAAATTTTACTACAAAGCAACAACAATCAAAACAGGATGATATTGGGATCAAGGTACACATATAGATCAATGAAGCTGAACTGAGGGTCCAGATATAAATTCATGCCTCTATGGTTAATTGATTGTGTGCCAGCCCCGAGGTCCCTAAATTCCACAAGGGACGTCAGACAACTATCCACATGCACAGGAATGAAACTGTACCCTGACATCACACCACACAGAAAAATGGAACTCAAAATGGTCCACAGGCCAAAATGTAAGAGAGAAAAACATAAACCCTGGAAAAAAACATGGAGATAAACCTTCATATCATTGGGTGTAAGAATGGTTTCTTAGATCTGACACCATAAGCACAGCCAGTAAAGAAAAATTTCCCCCAAATTAAAAACTTTTCAAAATCCAAAGGCACCACCAAGAAAGTAAGATGAAAACCCACAGGGGCACGTTATATATCCGATGAGGGTCTGCTATCCAGAATATATAAGCAGCTTTTAAGACTGAACAGGAGGCCGGGCGCGGTGGCTCACGCCTGTAATCCTAGCACTCTGGGAGGCCGAGGCGGGTGGATCGCTCAAGGTCAGGAGTTCGAGACCAGCCTGAGCAAGAGTGAGACCCCGTCTCTACTAAAAATAGAAAGAAATTATATGGACAACTAAATACATATATATAGAAAAAAATTAGCCGGGCATAGTGGCGCATGCCTGTAGTCCCAGCTACTCGGGAGGCTGAGGCAGGAGGATCGCTTGAGCCCAGGAGTCTGAGGTTGCTGTGAGCTAGGCTGACGCCACGGCACTCACTCTAGCCTGGGCAACAAAGTGAGACTCTGTCTCAAAAAAAAAAAAAAAAAAGACTGAACAGGAAAAAGACAAACAACCAAATAACAACATGGATAAAGAGCTTAAAATACACACTACACACACACACAAGCAACTGGACAACAAGCACATAAGAAGATACTACCCGTTATTAGTTATCATGGAAATTCAAATTCCAACCACAATGACATACCCACTCACACACACTAGAAAGGCTATTGTTAAAAAAAAAAATTGAAGATACCTATTGGCAAGGATACAGAAAACCTGGATACCCTTAAACACAGCTTGTAGAAATACAAAATGGTACAGGCTGTGTGTAAACTAGTTGAATCTTCCCTCAAAAATTTACATGCAGAAGAATTACCATAGTGCAACAATTCCATTCCAAGGTACATATTGCAAAGATTAGAAAACAAGCGTTCAGGCCGGGCGCGGTGGCTCACGCCTGTAATCCTAGCACTCTGGGAGGCCGAGGCGGGTGGATCGTTCGAGGTCAGGAGTTCGAGACCAGCCTGAGCAAGAGCGAGACCCCGTCTCTACGAAAAATAGAAAGAAATTATCTGGCCAACTAAAATATATATATAGAAAAAATTAGCCGGGCATGGTGGCGCATGCCTGTAGTCCCAGCTACCCGGGAGGCTGAGGCAGTAGGATCACTTAAGCCCAGGAGTTTGAGGTTGCTGT
Organism: Eulemur rufifrons; assembly: GCF_041146395.1. Classification (NCBI taxonomy): domain Eukaryota; kingdom Metazoa; phylum Chordata; class Mammalia; order Primates; family Lemuridae; genus Eulemur; species Eulemur rufifrons. The sequence goes on along the minus strand of NC_091004.1, from coordinate 2,113,854 downwards.
GAGCTAGGCTGACGCCATGGCACTCACTCTAGCCAGGGCAACAAAGCGACACTCTGTCTCACAAAAAAAAAAAAAAAAAAAAAAAACGAGGAAATTCTGACGTATGTAACAAAATCGTGCTAAGTGAAACAACCCAGGCACACAAGGACAAATAATATATGCTCTACTTATTAGGTAGCTGGAGTCGTTCCCAGGGGCTGGGGGGAAGAGAAAATGCGAAGTGGGTGTTTAACACTCGTAAATCCATTCTTCAACAAGCGCTCCAGGGGACTTGGTCACCTTTTAGAAGCCAAAATAGGCAATGAGGAAGAGATGAACCAGCTCCCCCCCTTTCTTTACTGAGCACAAGCTCGAGGTTACCCAAAACCTATGCCCCCGACACAGCACAAAAGACAGGACACGGGGACATTTGCTCGCACACGAAACAGGTGAGCTTGCTTTAAACTCAACGGAGAAAACGTTAACAGATTCACACTGGTTTTCCGGCACCTTTGAAAAAAGAACTGCGATTTAATTTTTTCACAATTTCTATCTCTTTCCGTCAAAAATAGTTTTCATCCGTCAAAAATAGTTTTCATCCGTCAAAAATAGTTTTCATCCGTGAAAATGAAGGACGCGTTCAAAAATCAGGTAGAAATCACGTTTCTTTTTAATTGAGTGGTTCATTCCCACTCTCTCCTGTCCTGGCTGCTACCTTGGTACCGGTTAGGTCCCCCATCTCTCCAGAACAGTGCACGGGACCAGGGTGAAGCCAGGGGGTTTGGAATCACAAGAACCACAGAATCCAGCCTGTCTTCTCTTCCCTGACAAAGGGACCGTGCACGGGAGGGGTTCAAAGGTCCACCTTGTAAAATCAGAACACCCGGGGCTCATTGCAAAAATGGAAACCCAAATTTTATCAGGAATGTGGTACCCCCTTCTCATATACTCCAGGTCAGAATGGTTTTGTTTCTATTGTTACCCAAAGGGGTACAAAATCCACTCAAAAGTATACAGTGAATCAGACCAAATCAACTCAAGAAACACTCCTGGACAACGATTTTTTTTGGGTGCTGGCAACATTCACAGTTATTTCAAAGTGGTAAAATTCAGAGCAGTGTGAGAATTCAGCCGTGGCGGCTACATTTCCTGACAGGTTTGTGGGGGACACACGTACGTACAGACCCCATTTTTTTTTTTCCAGCGTACACGGCGGGAGACCAAGACCTCCGGCCAGCCGAATAAGTTACTTTGCCCATTCAAACTGCACAGGACAGCGGAGGAAAAGACGCTTTCTGGGAAGGCGACAAGAAGGCATTGTGCAAAAGGTCCGAATCATTCTAGAGTGGAAAGACTGGAGCCCAGCGCCTTGTGGCCTTCATGAACTCGGCTCCTCCGCTTCTTTGGTTGTTGCAGTGGCTTCAGTGGCAGCCGTTTCTTCCGCACGTTCCACTGGCTGCTTCTCCTCTTCCTCCTCCGCATCCTCCTGGGGGTAGAGGTCCGGGTATTTCTGCATGCATTCCTGCATGGCCCGGAACTGGTCTATACAGTCCGAGCCCTTGACGTCCTCTGTGCTGTAGTGGAAACACGAGAAAGCCGCCTTGAACTGCTCCCCACAGGGCCCGCTGGCCATGCCCCCGAGGCACGGGCAGTTCCAGTTGATGCCTCCGCTGGGCAGTATCAAGCCTGGAACAGGAGGACGAGCAAGGAAAGGGTGAGAGAGCCCCTCTTACGGTTTCAGAACATGCCAGAGCGAGGCGCAGAACAGCGGGCACTCTTGTGGCCTGGCGGACGCTGCCTGGCCCTTGCCTGGGGTCGGGTTCAAATGCCCTGTCCCAGAGCTGGGAGGCTGTGCTTTGAGAACACTGGGAACCGTTCCAGCCCGGGAAGCGATCGTCTGCGTGGTTTACTGAGGAGCTTTTGGAAAGCCGAAGGCGCTTTTAGGAGCTGACGTATTGATCTCGTCCTTCCAGGCCCTGCTGGGAACTGGAAGGGATTGGAACTGGGAAGGGATTGGATTGGCCCATATGGACCATGAGGACCGGACACCCCCGCCCACCCCCAGCCGCCGAGCCCCCCTCGGCCTGCAGCTGCTCTGGGAAGCTCGGCGGAGTCTGGGGACTGTACGAAGGACGAGGCTGGTCCTTGTGCACTGACGGGGACAGATGTTCGGGACGTGCGGCACGGGAGAAAGCTGGTGGCACGCCACGGGGCGCCACCGAATTCTCGCCCAAAAGTATCGATCTCTAAAATGCTTTCAGGGTGGCTTCGTGTGCTGTTGTGTGACAGACACGGAAATACGATTCATACGGACGCTCCTGCCTGTAAAATGCCAACGAAATGAGGCCTGATTTTTCCCCTGCAGGGAGGTGCCCGCCCTGGCTCTGGTGTCCAAAGTCCCAGGTGAAACCCGCCTCTTAGCTCCAGCTCAGCAAACTGCCCTGACCAACGCGCCGGCCACCGCTGTTCCTTCTGTGTAAAGTGAGGATGACAGAGGGGACGCCGACCGCCCCGGCCCCCTGGCAGGCAGCTGCCCGCCAGCACCACCGGCGGCTACACAGCGAGCTCCCCCGAGTTAAGCCGTGCTTGGGAACTCACATATTCCTCTGTCTATTCCCGCAGCGGGTGCTACTAGGCACGGCTTAGACACGAGGTTTCTGGGGTTCCTGGGGTCCGAGTCGGGGCGGCAGCCAGGCCTGCAGGATTCCCAGAGCCCTTTCCCCCATCTCACCACCTCTCCCCACCTCACAGGAATCTGTGCTGGAAAAAAAAAAAAAAACCAGAAAAAAAAAAAAAAAAACCAGAAAAAAAAAAACCAACAAAAAACAGAAAAAAAAAAAAAAAAAAAAAACCCAGAAAATAAAACAGAAAAAAAAAAAAAAACAAAAAAAAAACAACAAAAAAAAAAACGTTCCCAAGTGCTGCCCCCTAGAGGTTCAAATCTGCATGACCTGTGTCCAAAAGAAATGATAACACTTTATGTTAAAATAATATAAATTTTGATCACTGAAAAATTACGACCCAGGTCCGCGGGAGCCCCTGTTTTGATGTTTCTCAGGGGCGGGCGAGCTGGAAGGAGACAGCTGGTCACAGAGAACATGGCACCGACTGGCACTTCGGGGAAACAAGGAAAATCTACACACAGGGTGTGGCCGAGTCAGCCCGGACGCTGTGTGGTTTCAAACACGCGGTCAAGGACTCGAGTTAGTTCCAGTCCTTGCTACTTCTGGGCCCTCGGTCTCCCCTTGGACCAGCTGATCTTTGAGACCCTCCTGGGTTTTGGATTCTAGGAACAGGAATTCTGCCATCTCAGCTACGCCCAGCACCATGGCAGCCACAGCGCTGGGCGCTGGATGGCGGGGAGGTGACACACACTGGCAGCCTACAGAGTCGGCTGTAATTTAGCGATTTTGCAATTGAGAGCCCAGAACCCGGGTCCCGGAGTTCTCTGGGTTTTATTGGCTTCTCAAAGGCCGGCCTGCGCCAGGGCAAACTGGGGAAGGAATTCGGCACGCCGGGCTCCCCGCCTCCGGAAGAACGTGTCTGTGGGTCCCTGGAACGCCGCATGGCACTCACCGTGCTCCTCGTACGGGTCGTTGGGGTCATCGGCCACCAGCTCTGCGTTGCTTGGCGTTTCGTGGTCTTCTTTGGTCACGAAGATGATGCGATCCTTCCCTAGTGTTTGGAGAACAGACGAAGGGCGGTTTCACTCAAGGGCACTGCGGCGGCCTTCAACCCAAAGCTGCCGCGCACGCCGAGATGGAAGACTGTCCCGTCTGCAAAGCCGCGACTGAGACGGCCACCAAACTGCCGCACCACCGACTGGCGGACGGGCTAGCAGTCACTTCTCCCGAGGGGCCTGCGGCTGGGACAAAAACGCCAGCCACCGAGGCTGTGAGTGAGAAGGCAGCGTGCCTTGCCTCCTTGTGCCTTCTCCAGGCGGGAGCCAGAATGGCCCAGCCCAGCCAACGCGACTGCTTCTAAGGCCCAAATGCAACCGGTCTTTTCGTCTTCCCATCCAGAAAGGAACAGCCCCCTCACCCAGGACAAAGGAAGGAGGCTGTCCCTCTCAGAAACCCGTGCCCCTCTGACTGTCCACGTGATCCCGCAACCCGTGAGCGCCTCGCCTGCTTGCTCTGTTTCCCTCCTCCCCAGCCCTCCCAGGGAGCTCCCTGCAGTCAGCTCCCAGACGACACTTGCACGATGAAGGGCCGGGCATGCTCGGATGCCCGCCACGGCGCTGCCACCCCACTCTGTGTGACACAAGCTGCTCTCACACGCTGGGAGGATGGGGAGCAGGGCATAAAAAAAAAAAGCGCATGAAGAAAAAGGATGTTTTCTAGCCCATTAGCGGTTTATGCACAGGGTGTGGGATGCAAGAAAAGACAGAGGAAGACTGAGAGCTCTGACTAAGCGAGCGTGCAGCCCACACGCTCTGTGACAGCCCCTGCATCTGTCCAAGGCGTCCTCTGGAGAAACAGCCCAGGCACCTGCCTCTGAAAGGATGAGGACACAGAGGGTCAGAGAGTACCCACAGCCAACAGCCCTTCTAGGTCACAGGCCTAGTGCTGATGTTTTTAGCGTCTGTAACCGTCTGTAATTCCTTATTTTTTAGGACAAACAGAATAGGCTGGCAGGTAGGGTCAGGGGTGGGGGTCTGCAGGGCCAGCACCGGGAAGCTGGCACCTTAAACTGCACAGCACCTTGTTCAAGGCCACAGCCCCCGCCTCGGGCCTGGCTACCAGAAGGTCCAAGGCCTCCAGGGAACCAGCCCGGTGCGAGCCAGATGCATTTTCTGCGAGGAGCTTCTCACAGGAGGCTGGTGAGCACAGAAAACCGGGGTGCGTGCAGTCACACTGTCTTATAGTGACTCTATAAATTATTGTCACCCTTGGCCGAGCGTGGTGGCTCATGCTTGTCATCCCAGCCCTCTGGGAGGCCGAGGCGGGAGGATCGCTCAAGGTCAGGAGTTCGAGACCAGCCTGAGCAAGAGCGAGACCCCGTCGCTACTAAAAATAGAAAGAAATTAGCTGGACAGCTAAAAATATATATAGAAAAAATGAGCCGGGCGTGGTGGCGCATGCCTGTCGTCCCAGCTACTCGGGAGGCTGAGGCAGGAGGATCGCATGAGCCCAGGAGTCTGAGGTTGCTGTGAGCGAGGCTGACGCCATGGCACTCTAGCCCGGGCGACAGAGCGAGACTCTGTCTCAAAAAAAAAAAAAAAAAAAAAAAAAACGAGAAAAAAAAAAAAACGAGGGGAAAAAAAAAACGAGAAAAAAAAAAAAAAACCTACACGAGACCTACTACTGTCTAACGAAGCGGGGAGGGCAGAGGACTTTTGCTCGCGTCACACCTTCAGTAGTGATGAACACAAATTTTAACGGTGCTCATTAGAGAGAGAGGCTTATGAGTTTGTGATCCAGGCAAGGAAGAGGAGTTCTAGAAGCGGACCAGGGCTCTGAGGCCCAGGCTCAGCGTTCCAGGCTGGATGGATATAACCCCTGGTCAGGCCGCCCTCCTTCTCCGGGCTCCAGCCCGCTGGAATTAAACGGACGGGGCTGGACTTTTCGCCGAAGGATTCCCTGGGTGGGTTCCGGCTCCCTCTCTGCAGGAAAAGCGCCCGCCATCCCCCTTCTCTGGCACAAAGAAGGTACGTCAAGAAGAAAGCATGACGCCCAGCGTTTTGTTTTACAAAAACTGCAAACCGGGGCCTGGAGGGCATGGGCTCTGTCTGGGTGGCGGCTCGGGGACAAGCAGCCAGTTAAAGGCGCGCGCAAAACGGAAACACGTGGTGCGCGGCAGGCACAGTAATGATTAACAGCAACGAATTCCAAATTCCCAGCCACACGCAGCGGGCGCCGCGCGTCCCCTCCCCGCCCCGGGCCTAGGGTACGGCTCCCCCGCGGTCCGGGTTCGAGCCTCGCGGTGACCTTGGATCGGCCCCCGTTGCTCCCCCTCCCGGCCTCGGTTTACCGCCCCGCGACACCGGGGTGGCGACCCCCTCCCCGCCCCGCCCCCTCCCCGGCCGGTCTCCATGGCAGCGCGCCCCCCCTACCTTCCTGCCGGCAGTAGGACATGGCTGAGCCCGGCGCTGAGACCTCTCGGAAGCGGCGGCGGCGGCGGCGGCGGAGGCGACAGCTTCCCGCCGTGACCTCCGTCTCCTCGAGCCGGGCGGGAACCTCCGAGGACCGCGCGGACCCGCCCCCTTCAGGTCTGCCCGCCGCGCGCCTGCCTCCGCGGCCTGCCGGCGCCGGCCCGGCCCTCTCCCCCACCCCTCGGCCGAAAACTACATTTCCCGGCAGGCCGCGCGCCCCCCCCCCCCCCCGGGCCACTCTCCAGCCAGTAGCAACTCCATGTCCGCGAAAGGCTCGCAGCGCGCAGGCGCGTCAGGGAGGCACCGCGCGCGTCAAAACGGTGCGACGAAAGCGCCGGGCGCCGGACTCCATTTTCCAGGAGGCCTTGCGGCGCGCGTGCGCAGACGAGCGGAGGTGCCCAGGGTGGTGGGCGGTGCCTGTGTTGCAAGTCGGTCCCGGTCTGGCGGCTCCGCCCGGGTTTTCGGAGCTCCGGGGCGAGAGGCCGCTGCGCCGCGCGCTCCGGTCGTCAACCCGCTCGCTGGGCCGAACCGAGCGAGGAGGCGGCAGCCGCAAGCCGGTCCCGCCATGGCGGCGAATGTGAGTGTCCCCGGGTCTGCCGGGCCACGCCCAGACGTCGCCGTCGCCCCCCGGGGCTCCTCGTCGCCCGGGGGGCCCCCTGTCCCCTCCGCCCGGTGGGGGTTGGGTCCGATGAGGCCGCGACCGAGGGTGGTCCCTTCCAGGCCCCTGCTCCCCGCGACGCCCCTCTCTCGGGACACTGTCGCTCGGCAGACGGCGGCGGGCGCTGGGCGTGGGACAGGCCGGTGACTCACCGCTCGCGTCCTCCGTGCAGGCGCTTCTGGGGCCGCCGGGGGCGCAGCCAGCCGAGGGCACCTGCCCAGCCTGGGGACGTGCTGGAGAGGGCCTGTCACCCCCGGTGGAGTCTCCCCTGCAGGGGGGAGGGCGCCTGCCCAGCCTGGGGACGTGCTGGAGAGGGCCTGTCACCCCCGGCGGAGTCTCCCCTGCAGGGGGGAGGGCGCCTGCCCAGCTTGGGGACGTGCTGGAGAGGGCCTGTCACCCCCGGCGGAGTCTCCCCTGCAGGGGGGAGGGCACCTGCCCAGCTTGGGGACGTGCTGGAGAGGGCCTGTCACCCCCGGCGGAGTCTCCCCTGCAGGGGTGGCACCTGCCCAGCTTGGGGACGTGCTGGAGAGGGCCTGTCACCCCCCCGGTGGAGTCTCCCCTGCAGGGGGGAGGGCACCTGCCCAGCCTGGGGACGTACTGGAGAGGGCCTGTCACCCCCGGCGGAGTCTCCCCTGCAGGGGGGAGGGCACCTGCCCAGCTTGGGGACGTGCTGGAGAGGGCCTGTCACCCCCGGCGGAGTCTCCCCTGCAGGGGTGGCACCTGCCCAGCTTGGGGACGTGCTGGAGAGGGCCTGTCACCCCCCGGCGGAGTCTCCCCTGCAGGGGGGAGGGCGCCTGCCCAGCTTGGGGACGTGCTGGAGAGGGCCTGTCACCCCCGGTGGAGTCTCCCCTGCAGGGGGGAGGGCACCTGCCCAGCCTGGGGACGTGCTGGAGATGGCCTGTCTGGCCTGTGGGAGGGACTTAGAGCACGACAGAAAGCCTGTCCCCGGGGGCCAGGGACCGTCTCGGGGCTGTTGGGCCCTGACTCCTCTCCGAGGAGCGCAGGTGCATTTGGGGACCCTCTGCTGCCAGGCCCGTGTCACCCGGTAGCTGGGGACACAGTGCCCGGAGCCACCGGGCTGGGTGAGGCAGAAAGCTCCGCCGATGGGGGGCGGGGCAGGGAGGCAACAGAGCTCTTAATCAGCGTGACAACAACGGGGCCTGTAGTGAACACGCTGTCCCCGTCTTCGTTTTGTACATGAGAATATGTATATGATGGACACACATAGTATACGGATATCTGTCTTCATATAATATGTAACATATGCAACGTCTTTATATGATACAGAACATAAATGTCTTTAAATAATATATAACATGTCTAGAATATATAACATACAATATATGTGTCTATGTAATGTAGAACATGTCTACATAATATATAACATATACATATATGTGTATGCATGTCTTAATATAATATACATGCCTTTATATAACATATAACATAATATATGCATATACATGTCTTTACATGATGTATAACATATATTTATATAATACATAACATACAATATATGTATATACCTGTCTATATAATATATATCTTTATATAACATATATCTTTATATAACATATATAATATGTGTATATATGTGTTTATATAATACATGTCTATATAGTATATACTATTCATGTATCTACATGTCTTTATATAACATAACATGTCTTTATGTAATATATAATATATATTGTATATGTATATACAAGTGTTTATATAATACATAACATGTCTATATAACATATATACTATATATATCTTTATATAATATATAACATACAATATATATGTACATGTCTTTATGTAATATATATCTTTATATAACATATAATATATACTATATGTATATACGTGTGTTTATATAATACATAACATGTCTATATAGTATATACTATACATGTATCCACATGTCTTTATATAACATGTCTTTATGTAATATATAATATATATTGTATATATATTGTATATATACAAGTGTTTATATAATACGTCTATATAACATATATACTATATGTATCTTTATATAATATATAACATACAATATATATGTATGTACATGTGTTTATGTAATATATCTTTCCATAATATATACTATATACAATATGTATGTATATAAATGTGTTTATATAACATATATGTCTGTGCGTACATGTCTTTATATAATATATAACGTCTATATTACATGTGTCTTTAAACATATAGATTTGGGTTTTTTTTGTTTTTTTTTTTTTGAGACAGAGTCTCACTCTGTTGCCCAGGCTAGAGTGAGTGCCGTGGCGTTAGCCTAGCTCACAGCAACCTCAAACTCCTGAGCTCAAGCGATCCTCCTGCCTCAGCCTCCCGAGTAGCTGGGACTACAGGCATGCACCACCATGCCCGGCTAATTTTTTCTATATATATTTTTAGCTGTCCATATAATTTCTTTCTATTTTTAGTAGAGACGGGGTCTCGCTCTTGCTCAGGCTGGTCTCGAACTCCTGAGCTCAAACGATCCGCCCACCTCGGCCTCCCAGAGTGCTAGGATTACAGGCGTGAGCCACCGCGCCCGGCCTGGTTTTTTTTTGTTTTTTTTTTTGAGACAGAGTCTCACTCTGTTGCCCAGGCTAGAGTGAGTGCCGTGGCGTCAGCCTCGCTCACAGCAACCTCAAACTCCTGAGCTCAAGCGATCCTCCTGTCTCAGCCTCCCGAGTAGCTGGGACTACAGGCATGCGCCACCATGCCCGGCTAATTTTTTCTATATATATTTTTAGCTGTCCATATAATTTCTTTCTATTTTTAGTAGAGATGGGGTCTCACTCTTGCTCAGGCTGGTCTCGAACTCCTGAGCTCAAACGATCCGCCCACCTCGGCCTCCCAGAGTGCTGGGATGACAGGCGTGAGCCACCGCGCCCGGCCTAAACATATAGATTTGTATGTGGATCCCCCATGATCCTCCATGCTTCCTGGGCAGGGGTGCAGAAACTTTCTGGGCTGATAGAAATGTTCCGTATCTTGCTCTCGGTGTCGGTCAAATGGGGTATACATTGGTGGAAACCCATGAAGCTGCACATTAAATATCTGTGCATTTTTACCGTATGTGATGAAAGTTAAAAAAAAAAAAAAACCCAGTAAAAATAAATAGAAAAATTCCATTTAGTTTTAAAAAAAATTTTTCACTGATCTTTTTGATGTGTGTTGTTTTTCCTTAGTGCTCCAGTACGGGTCCCAGGAGAGAGCACGTCAGAATTACAACCAGCCCCGAGCCAGGCTTCCTGGAGCGGCTGAGCGAGACCTCGGGCGGGATGTTTGTGGGGCTCATGACCTTCCTCCTCTCCTTCTACATCATCTTCACCAATGAGGTAAGATGTCCGGGTCCCCTGTGCAGAGCGAGAGTCCCTAGAGCGTCAGCAGCAAAAGCGATGAATCTGGGAGCGCGATTTGGTAATACAGGGCCTCGGTTTGGCAGAAGACAGAGCGGGGTGCTGTGTTCGTTGGCATTCTGCTGTGACCCACCGCACAACTGACGTAAACAGGAAGGGGAATGGATCGGTTCGCACACCTGAAAATTGAGGGGGGGGTAAAATACCTGCTTCAGGCACGGCTGGATCCAGCTGCTCCTGCTGGAGCGCCAGGAATCTCCGTTTCTTCCTCTCTCGCCTGTTTTTCTCTGCGGAGTTTTTCTGGGGCAGCGTCTTCTTTTGTGGTGGCAAAGGTAATCCCAACCAGTCCGGGCTCCCGTCCATCCAGTTTAGCAATCCCGGAGAGAACGGGAACCGGTTCTTCTGTAAATCAGTTTGGCAAAAGCTGCAGGGAGCTCTCTCGGTCTCCCAGCTCGGCCAAGCCCTGTGGCCGGGGGACGAGGCCTGCGTCACGTGATTTGGACAGCGGCGTACATGAGCCTGTGTACACCACGGGGCGTGAGAGTAGGGGAGAGGAGAAGAAGGCAGAGGAGATGGGGGGGAGGGCCCGGGGCAGGCAGAGACACCAGCTAGTCCCAGCCCGGGGGCAGTGCTGAGACTGCCGGGGTGCGGGGTGGGACGAAGCCCGTCTGGGAAATTAGGATTTGTGGGTTCCAATCCTGACCGCCACCTGCGAGACCTCAGCTTTCCAACTGGTAAAATGGGGAGACGGGTCTCCATGCTCCCCGACAGTCTGCAACAAGCACAACCGTGCTGGGCCACCCCCGACAGTGTGCAACACGCACAACCGTGCCGGGCCACCCCCGACAGTCTGCAACAAGCACAACCGTACCGGGCCACCCCTGAGCTCTTAGAGTCCCCAACTCCCCTCTGCTCACAGGGCCGCGCGCTGAAGACGGCCACCTCGTTGGCCGAAGGGCTGTCCCTCGTGGTGTCCCCGGACAGCATCCACAGCGTGGCTCCGGAGAACGAGGGGAGGCTGGTGCATATCGTCGGCGCCCTGCGGACGTCCAAGGTAGGCTTGGCGGTGGTCGCGGACCCCCCCGGGGGGGGAGGACTGACTCAGGGCACATTGCTGGGGACGGACACACGTGTGTCCAGTGCCCGGCCACCAGTCTGGCCACCCCCGCCCCGCTCCCCGCCCCGAGCCAGGCACGCAGGGCTGACCGAGTCTCACCCCTAACGTTTCCGGGTCTGTCCGATTCTTTTCGCAGCTCTTGTCGGACCCCAACTACGGGGTCCACCTTCCGGCCGTGAAACTGCGGCGGCGCGTGGAGATGTACCAGTGGGTGGAGACGGAGGAGCACAGGTGAGCCGGGCCCCCCCCCCTACCAGGACAGGGGCGCGGAGGGAACGCAAGGTGGCTGCCACCCTGTCGCCTTTGCGACTCAGAGCACAAAGCTCTTCCTACCAGAAAAAAAAAACGGAATTATCGTCCAACGAGCAGCCAGGGGTCTTGCAGCGGGAGGGTGCAGCGAGGCAGCGAGAAGTCGCTATGGGAAAAAGGGGGACCGGGCAGCCCCCTGTGTGGGAAGTGGCGGGGACGTCCCCTCTTCTGGGCCTCGAGGGAGCAGAGGTGGCCTCCCGGTGGCTCCCGGCCGGAGACGTGGGCCAAGCCGGGGCTCCCTGTGCCTCCCCGCAGGGAGTACACCGAGGACGGGCAGGTGAAGAAGGAGACGAGGTTCTCCTACAGTGAGTACCGCGCCCCATGGGGTCACCGGCCCGGCCGAGGCCACCAGCAGCGGGGACAGTGGGGCTGCGGGTGGCGCTGGGACCATTCCCCAGAGCCCTGCTCTCCCTCCCCCAACCCCCTTGGCCCTCAAGTGCCCTGGGCTCGGATGTGGCCTCCGTGACCGTGGGTCCCCGAGTCACTGTGTGCCCCCCACCCCCCGTCCCCAAGCAGACACGGAATGGAGGTCGGACATCGTCAACAGCAAAAACTTCGACCGAGAGATCGGCCACAAAAACCCCAGGTGAGGGAGGGCCGGGCCCGAGCGTCCACTTGTACCGGCCGCTCGCTCCCCAGCCTCAGTTTCCGCGTCTGAGTAATGGGACGACGGAGCTCGTTCTGCCTCGTGGGGAGATGGCTCCGCGGCGCGGCCGTGACACGGGCCCCCTCCGTCTCTTCACAGCGCCATGGCGGTGGAGTCCTTCACGGCGACGGCCCCCTTTGTCCAAATCGGCAGGTTTTTCCTCTCGGCCGGTAAGTCGCAGGCCCTTCCGGGAGAGGAGCTGTCACCGCTGGCCACGGTCATCCCGGGGCTCGGATCCCCCCCTGCCCCTGGCCTGGCCCAGGGGAGGCCGGAGAGAGAGAGAGAGAACTCTCGGGGCCCAGACGGCCACGGTGACGGGCGGAGGACGGGTGACCCGGGCCGGGCCTGCTGGCTGCTCCGTCCCCCCCGGCCCAGGCGGGGGTCTGGCGGGGACATGCGTGGCTGTAGCCCCAGCTGGGAGGGCAAAGGGCAAAGGGCAAACGGCTGAGGCCACTGCGGGGGCTGTGGTCACCCTGGCTCGGTGGGGGGAGGGCACAGGGGAGGAGCTGGTGGCCGAAATCGCTCCGGTCCCCCCCCCCCACCACCTACACCTCTCAGGCCTCATCGACAAGGTCGACAACTTCAAGCCCCTGAGCCTGTCCAGGCTGGAGGACCCACACGTGGACATCATCCGCCGCGGGGACTTTTTCTACCACTCCGAAAATCCGAAGTACCCAGAGGTGCGTGGGGCACAGGCTGGGGGTCCCCGAGGGTCGCGCATCCCCGGGGGACACCCGCGGGCCGAACCCGGCTTCCTCCGTGGGCCGAGTGGACCGCAGCGGGGCGGGGGGACAGGCCCTCGGGGGACACCGCCCGCCTGGGCCCAGGCGTGGCGCGAGGGACCCGGCCTCACTGTCCCCACCCCCTTCCCCCCGCAGGTGGGAGACCTACGTGTGGCCTTTTCCTACGCGGGACTCAGCAGTGACGATCCCGACCTGGGCCCGGCCCACGTGGTAACCGGCCTCCCGGGGTGGGGGACGGGGGGGACCCCCGAGGCAGGGCCTGGCCTCGCCGGGGACACAGACACTCTGGACAGTGTCCGGAACGCTTGGGCCGCCCCCTCCCTGGAAACGCATTCGGGAGGTCCCCGTCCCTGCGGCCACCGGGTCCCCCGCCTCCTGTGCTCCCCGCTGTGGCTCTCGCCCGGCCCCCGCTTGCCCTCGGATCGTCCCCTCGGCCCTAACGCGCACGTCCCTGGCCAGGTCACCGTGATCGCCCGGCAGCGGGGTGACCAGCTGGTGCCGTATTCCACGAAGTCGGGGGACACCCTGCTGCTGCTCCACCACGGGGACTTCTCGGCGGAGGTGAGCGGCTGGCGCCGCCCTGGCCAGAGAAAAAGAGAGAGGAGGTCGAGTGTCCGTTGTCCAAAATGCGTGACCCGCAGGATCGCAGACTCCAGATCCTTTCGGATTCTGGAACATTCTCCCGCATGTGAAGGAGGTGTCTTGCGGGTGGGACGCAAATCCCAGGCGCGGCAGAGCACGCACATGCGGACTCGGTCTCGGGGCAGCAGCCGGTGGCACCAGGCCACAGGCAGGAGCGTCCCACGCACGGCAGGGGACACCGTGAGCCGAGGACGCTGGGCGGAGCTGGGCTGTGCGGCGAGGACGGCTGTCACCCGCCGCGGGGACGTCTCAGGCCTTGCTCTGGGCTCCGCCCGGCGGCGGCGGAGGGACGCAGAGCGGGTGGGAGGGTCCCCCCGTCGCCGGCGGAGTCTGACGTCCCCGCCTTGTCCCCCAGGACGTGTTCCACAGGGAACTGAAGAGCAACTCCGTGAAGACCTGGGGCCTGCGGGCGGCCGGCTGGATGGCCATGTTCATGGGGCTGAACCTCATGACCCGCATCCTCTACACGCTGGGTAGGTGGGGACAGCTGGGCACGGCTGGGGACGGCTGGGGACAGCTGGGGACGACCGGGCAGGGCCCGTGTGGTGCCATCCGGCCTGACAGGGGGCTCCGCGGGGCAGAGAGGAGGCCACTGGGCACCCCACCCCCCCGTGTCCCTGCCCCGCGGCTGTGTGCCGAGTGAGCAGAGCAAGGCGCGGTGGCCTCATGGCCTTTGTCCCCTCCCAGTGGACTGGTTTCCCGTCTTCCGAGACCTGGTGGACATCGGCCTGAAGGCCTTTGCCTTCTGCGTGGCCACCTCGCTGACCCTGCTGACGGTGGCGGCCGGCTGGCTCTTCTACCGGCCGCCGTGGGCCATTGTCATCGCCTGCCTGGCCCTGGTGCCCATCGCCATTGTCCGGACGCGGGTGCCAGCCAAGAAGCTGGAGTGAGACGCGGGGCCCCCCGGCGGGACCCCGGCCGCCCCGCGCCCCCTGCCCGAGCGCCACGCCGGGGCGGGAGCCCGGGGCAGTCGGGGACCCTGTGAACAGACACCGCCGGACGACGTCACCAACGGGGCAAAGCTGGACATTGAGGGGGCTTCGCGCTCCTGCGTCCGCGGAAAGGTTTGCTTTCGCCCTGGCAGGAGACGGGGACTCTCCGGAGGGTGGAAAATAGCATCTCCTGTCGTCCTCCCGCATCCGAACGCAGCCACGCACCTGACCTTGGTTTGGGGGTCTTCATCCGCCATGAAGAGGGTGGCAGCTTTAGACTAAAGCTTGGCGCCTTCGACGTGAACCCAAATTTGACAATCTGAGGCCCAAGCCTGGCCAGAGAACACCCCCGTCTCGCCCCGCTCCCTCTGAGCCTCACACAGCCACGATGTCCTAAAAGATTCTCTGCATGTCCTTTAATCTCGTGCATCCGTGGACGTTGTTTTTTGTGCCTGCTGGCAGTGGCGGCTTTGGCGACTATTTGGTAGCTGCAATACTAAGAGGTCAGCACTCCTGAAACCGCCATCGACGATGGTCTCTCCTATCCTGGACTAGCTGGACCGTAAATCGAGACGCTTCCCGTTGAAAACATACCCTATCTTCTATGTATGCTTGAGAAAAAGAAAAAAAACAGAAAGAAAAAAAAGAAAAAAAAACGGAAAAGAAAAAAAAAAGAAAAAAAAACGGAAAAGAAAAAAAAACGGAAAAGAAAAAAAAAAAAAAGAAAGGAAAAAAAACAAGGAAAAAAAAAAAAAGAAAACATACCCACCCGGAGGTGATTTGCAGACCGTTTAGGATTGCAGACAGTCTTCACTACTGCTTATTAAATGAGCACTTTCATCCGAGCTCTGGATTCTTCAAGAACGCTTTTGAAAAACACACACAGCCTTAACCACGTGATGGCTAAATACAAAATTCTCGGGATTCGGTCTGTGTTATTTTTTTTTTTTTTTCTTATACGCATTTTAAATTCCTGCCAACTTCCAAAGTGTTCCAAAAGGGCAAAATAGTGTTAAGTAAAATTTGACGGCTTTGGGAAAATTTGTATCATCTTTGTATTTTTGATAAAAATTGGAAATAAATTTCTAAATGTCTTCTGGTATATAACGTTGATGTTATTTTGTTTGGGGTTTTTCTTTTTCTTTTTTTTTTTTTCATTCTTAATGAAATTTTTATCTTAAAGAATGCAACCATACAGTTCATTAAAAACTGTACAGGCTGGGCGTGGTGGCTCGTGCCTGTCATCCCAGCACTCTGGGAGGCCGAGGCGGGAGGATCACTCGAGGTCAGGGGTTCGGGACCAGCCTGAGCAAGAGTGAGACCCCGTCTCTGCTAAAAATAGAAAAAAATTAGCTGCACAACTAAAAATAGAAAAAATTAGCCGGGCAACTCAAAGTAGGAAAAATGAGTCGGGCGTGGTGGCGCATGCCTGTAGTCCCAGCTACTCGGGAGGCTGGGGCAGGAGGATCGCTTGAGCCCAGGAGTTGGAGGTTGCGGAAAGCCACGAAGACGCCACTGCACTGTAGCCTGGGTGACAAAGCAAGACTCTTGTCGCAAAGAAAAAAAAAAAAAAAGAAAACCCTATACAGGTATTTTTAGAGCTCAGTTCTAGGTTGCTTTTAGTGGTTAAAATAGGTTTCAATGAAAATTTAAAGTCAACTACTCACAGACCCAAGTTCTGAGTCCGAAGTCTGCCACCAACTGGCCGTGTGATGTTAGGCGAAGCGAAGATTTCTGAGCCTCAGTTTCCCCAACTGTAATATGGGGACAGAGCACTTCTACCTGGAAACCAGGTGGGCAGAGGGCAGGAGCACCCAAGGACAGAAGAGGGAGGACTCTGGGGACAGGTGGGCCCAGGTGGGCAGACGGCAGGAGCACCCAGGAACAGAACAGGGAGGACTCTGGGGTGGGCCCAGGTTGGCAGATGGCAGGAGCACCCAGGGACAGAACAGGGGGGACTCTGGGGTGGAGCCCAGGTGGGCAGATGGCAGGAGCACCCAGGGACAGAGCAGGGAGGACTCGGGGGGGGGGGCCCAGGTGGGCAGACGGCAGGAGCACCCAGGGACAGAACAGGGAGGACCCTGGGGTGGGCCCAGGTGGGCAGACGGCAGGAGCACCCAGGCACAGAACAGGGAGGACTCTGGGGACAGGTGGGCCCAGGTGGGCAGACGGCAGGAGCACCCAGGGACAGAACAGGGAGGACCCTGGGGTGGGCCCAGGTGGGCAGACGGCAGGAGCACCCAGGGACAGAACAGGGAGGACTCTGGGGACAGGTGGGCCCAGGTGGGCAGACGGCAGGAGCACCCAGGGACAGAACAGGGAGGACTCTGGGGTGGGGGCCAGGTGGACAGACGGCAGGAGCTGACCTCAGAGGAGAAAACCTATAAACACCTGACTTGTAGCACCTAAGTTTTCATTCACGTTGCTTGGTGTTCTGGAGCCACGAGCTGCTCATTGCTGAGAAGCCCGCGGTTTGCAAAAAGCTCCTCCCTAGTGACAAGCAGGTGAGGGAGAACTTTCCAGAACCTACCCTTGTATTTCATTTCCATAACATGTTGTCCAAGTGACTAGCTGTCTCTCAGGACCGTGGTTTCCACGGCAACCCCGGTCTGTTTGGCAACAAGAGCTCTGCAGCCAGGCTCTCGCCCCGTGAGTCACAGCCCGAGTGTTGTGTTTGTTTTCCTTGGTTAACACGGACTCGAATTTTTAACGGCTCCCGTCAAAGATTAAACAGCATCTCCTCCGACACAGGAAAAACAAACTGTATGTGCGTAAAGGTTGAGTTCCCGGCCTAGACAGAAACAAAATCTAGTCTTCCGTGGGGTCTCAACAGATGAACAATTCATTCCATCACCTGGATGTTCTCAGCTAACGTAAAATCTGGAAGCAGCCAGACACGGCACAGGCCTTACCGCCACTTGGCGGGGCTGGGGGTGGGAGAATCACTTGAGCCCAGGAGTTTGAGTCCAGCCTGGACAACATAGCAAGACCCCAATGCTACCAAAAAAAAAAAAAAAAAAAAAAAGCTGAAAGAACGTGGAGAGCCAGATCTTTTTAGATAAATGCTTTATTATTTTTTTTTTCCTGAAAATGGTACAAAAGTTCTTTCTCTGGAACATCTATAATGCACAGAGCTTTGTAAATTTATCCAGTTATGAATAAAATCTGGTTTGACACTGATCTACTTTTAGTCAGCCTAACATCTCCTTACGGTGCAACCAGCGTTCCTTTTCTTTCCTGACTTTACGAGCTCCGTTCTAGTTTCTGCCGCCACAGAACGTTACTTGGGAGACTCGAGTCCAGCTAGCGAACCTGATTCGGGGCAAAAATAAACGGCCTGTGGAGAAAGGGGCCCAAGGGCGCGAAAACACTTGTGAGATAGAGGCAGACGGACTGGGGTTCCTAAATGCACCCTAAAATTCCTAAATGCACCAGAATTCCCAAAGGCATTCCTAACTACACCGTCATCCAGAAACTTCCCCGGTGGCTTCTATACAAAAACCGACCACGATTCCAAAGACGGGAAGAACAGGTCTAAGGAGGGGGAGGGTGGTTCCGGGCAAGAGTTCTGTCGCTCACAGAGCAGGTGGGCTTTGGTGACAAAAGGCACTGGAAGTCCCCCCCCGACCCTGGGCGAATGTGACGAGGGCCGGGCCAGCCCAGACCTGCTGCAGCCCCTCCTCCCGGCCTCCTTCCCCGGCCTCTTCCCCTCAGCCTCCTCCCCCGGCCTCCTCCGCCAGCCTCGCCTGCAACGCCACTGGGGTCCGGCCACCGCCCAGGGAGGTGTGGGGCTGGTGGCACTCGGATCACAGCTTCTCGAAGGGGAACAGATGGGAAGCCTCTGCTTTTTTCCCCCTCTTGCTCTTCCTGGAACATTCCGGCTTCGGCTTGTCCTCGGCGTCCCGGTTCTGAGGCCACGAGGCCGCCAGGATCCTGGCCGCTTCTGCCTGGGAGCTGGTGCCCTCCTCTTCGTCGGAGGAGAGGCCAGCGCCCGCGGCCACGTGGGGCGCGGCCGCCTCGCTCTGCAGGGGGATAGCGGAGGGGGACACAGGCCGGGGTCGGTGACCAGAACGTGGGCCGGTGACTTCCGAGCCGTCCCTGCGACAAACCCGCCCCGGCTCGTTGTCCCTGCAGAGGACGCAGACTGACCTTGGGCCCGTAGCGCAGCTTCAGCCTCTCCCGGATGAGCAGGCCTTTGACCAGAACCTTCCAGTGCCCGAGGGCTCGCTTCTCCCTTCTCTGCGGGCAGAAAGGAGGTGGGAGACAGGGTTCAACGCTGGCGTTTGCGGGAAAAACCCTGAGGCGGAAGCTGAGAACGTGAAGGTATCTATGGGCCGGGCGCGGTGGCTCCCGCCTGTCATCCCGGCACTCTGGGGAGACCAGCCTGGACAACAGAGCAAGACCCCGTGTCTAAATAAAATACAAAAAAATCAGGCCGGGCGTGTGCGGTGGCTCGCGCCTGTCATCCCGGCACTCTGGGAGGCCGAGGCGGGAGGATCGCTCGAGGTCAGGAGTTCGAGACCAGCCTGAGCAAGAGCGAGATCCCGTCTCTACTAAACGTAAAAAGAAATGAGCTGCACAGCTAAAAATATAGATAGAAAAAATGAGCCGGGCGTGGTGGCGCATGCCTGTAGTCCCAGCTACTCGGGAGGCTGAGGCAGGAGGATGGCTTGAGCCCTGGAGTTTGAGGCCAGCCTGGACAACATAGCAAGACCCCATCTCTACAAAAAAGAAAAATGAGCCGGGCGTGGTGGTGCATGCCTGTCGTCCCAGCTACTCGGGAGGCCGAGGTGGGAGGATCGCTTGAGCCCAGGAGTCTGAGGTTGCTGTGAGCGAGGCTGACGCCACGGCACTCTAGCCCGGGCGACAGAGCCAGACTCTGTCTCAAAAAACAAAACAAAACAAAACAAAACCAAAAAAAGATACCTATGTGCACACGCACACACACGGTTTCAGGTTCAAACACGCAGTTTCTCGGTCCCACGCAGCCTCGTCTGCAAATGACTGGTCTGATGTGAGACCCGAGAGCCCGGATCCGGGCGCATCGTGGGCAGGGGACGGCGACGTGGAGACCGGCCGGGGCCGAGGGGGCCGGGGCCGGCCGTGCCCGCCTTCCCCGCCGCTCACCTCCTTCTCCTTCTTCTCCGCCAGCGCCTGCTCCTCCTCCCAGGCGCTCAGGAGCACGTCCCTGAACTCCTCGCAGACGATGTAGCCGTCGGTCCTGCTGGGGGACACGAGGCGGTGACCCTGCGTCCGCTCTCCGCCCCCCCCACCCCCTCCCGGTCCCCACCCCGGTCCCCCCCCCGGCCCCTCACGCACACGGGGTGCGAGTAGCCCCCGTGGAAGTCGAAGCCGGTGACAGCCTGGGCACAGTCCACGCCCAGCCTGCGGGCCACACGGTGCAGCTGCGGCAGGTGCAGCTGGACGCAGCCGACCGGCATCATGCTGGGCAGGAACAGGTAGACGTTCCCGAACTCGTTCCGCGGCACCTGCGGGCGGCGGGCGGGGCTGTGACATCGTGGGGACATCGTGGCGGACCCCTCCAACCGCTCCGGGGGCCACAGGCGTCCTCACCTTGCCGTCCACGGCCACCGGCGGCTGGTACGGCTCCGTCTGCCAGTGGCCGAACAGGCCCAGGTCGCTGTGGTCCCGCAGCTGCGGCTCGGCCAGGCGGGCTCTCCGGGCGCGGTTGGAGTAGCCCTTCACCATCTGCGCCGGGGACACGGCGCGGGGTCACGGCCCCCGTGTGTCACCCCCAGCCAGACACACACTGGGCCAGCGCCTGCTCACCGGTCCCCACCCCCGGCTCTGCCTTCCAGCCTTGCCCTGCCTATCCCCCCCCCCAGCCCCCACCGGGTCCCCCGGGCTTGTCACCTACCTTATAAGGGACCTCTCCCAGCCTCACCACTCTGCCCTTCTTCAGCCAGGTGTCCCTGGAGTGCAGGGTGTGCACGCAGTCCCTGCGGGACACAGAGGACACTGTCCCGCGGCTGCCTGGGGCCCACAGCCCTGCCCGGTCCCCCCCCCCACCCCCCGGGCGTCTGAGGCTCGATTTCAGCACAGCACCCTGGACGGGGGGCGAATCCCGGCCCGGGCTGGGCGACCCAGGCCTCGGCGCAGGCCAGGCCTGAGTCCAGACGGTTCCGCTCGGATTCTGTGACTGAATCACGACACAAAAGCGACACACGCTCAAGAGAAACTGCGCTGACTACAGGTCCCACATGACCGTCCTCTCTTTTTCGTTTTTAGTGTAAAATCCCGCAAAGTGCACGCGCTGTTCCACACTTTGTTAGCAAACAGGCTTTGCGTGAGACTGGGCCCAGCCGCAGGCGGGTGTAGACGCTCTGAGCTTTGGGGTGAGACCGGGCCCAGCCGCAGGCGGGTGTAGACGCTCTGAGCTTTGGGGTGAGACCGGGCCCAGCCGCAGGCGGGTGTAGACGCTCTGAGCTTTGGGCTGAGACCGGGCCCAGCCGCAGGCGGGTGTAGACGCTCTGAGCTTTGGGGTGAGACCGGGCCCAGCCGCAGGCGGGTGTAGACGCTCTGAGCTTTGGGGTGAGACCGGGCCCAGCCGCAGGCGGGTGTAGACGCTCTGAGCTTTGGGGTGAGACCGGGCCCAGCCGCAGGCGGGTGTAGACGCTCTGAGCTTTGGGCTGAGACCGGGCCCAGCCGCAGGCGGGTGTAGACGCTCTGAGCTTTGGGCTGAGACCGGGCCCAGCCGCAGGCGGGTGTAGACGCTCTGAGCTTTGCGGTGAGACTGGGCCCAGCCGCAGGCAGGTGTAGACGCTCTGAGCTTTGGGGTGAGACCGGGCCCAGCCGCAGGCGGGTGTAGACGCTCTGAGCTTTGCGGTGAGACCGGGCCCAGCCGCAGGCGGGTGTAGACGCTCTGAGCTTTGCGGTGAGACCGGGCCCAGCCGCAGGCGGGTGTAGACGCTCTGAGCTTTGCGGTGAGACCGGGCCCAGCCGCAGGCGGGTGTAGACGCTCTGAGGTGTTCGAGGCGGGCTCGGCTGGGCCACGCTGTGCGCTCGGTCAGGGGAGCTAAATGCATGTTCAACGCAGGATGGGTTTACGGGGACACACGAGCCCCGTCTAAGTCGACAAGGTGCTGTGTGTGTCCTCACGGGCCTGCCGGGGGGACCAGACGCCGAGTGTCACAGCGGGGAGGCTCCACGCCACACTCGTGCTCAGCACCGGACGTCTCCGATGGCCCCAGAGAGCAATGATGTCCTCGTCACGCTCAAGGCTTGGAGGACGGACAGACAGGGCAGTCACCGACATTTCCAAAGAGGAAAAAAAATAATAAAAAAAAAAACGAAAAAAAAAAAAAAAAATGAAAAAAAAAAAAAAACGAAAAAAAAAAAATGAAAAAAAAAAAAAAAAAAAAACCCCAAAATATTTCCCCGAGGGAGGTGGCAATGAAGGGGACGCAGCTCTCCCGGAATAAATGTCCACTTTCCATGACTTCACGCCCACCCGAACGGCTGCTCCCCAAGACGACAAGATGGCACACGTCAGCGAGGAGGTGGTGTAAGTGGAACCCTCGTGGCCTGTCGGTGGACATGGAAACTGGGAGAGCCACCGTGGGAACAGCATGGCGGCCCCTGAAAACCTTACACGGGGAATTTCCACCTGGTCCAGCGAGGCTGTGTCTACGCAGCCGACCCCGCCACCCACAAGTGACAACGGGGTCTCGAAGGGACACAGGCACACACCCGTGTTCCCAGTGGCGTTACTCACGGTGGCCTGAAGGTAGGAGCAACACACACGTGTCCACTGAGAGAGGACACGATAAACCACGTGATCTAAGTACATACAATGGGACACAATCCAGCCTTAGAAAGAAAAGGAATTCTGACACGTGCCACCGCGTGGGCGAACCTCAGGACGTTATGCTAAGTGACATAAGCCAGGCGCAAAACAACGATCAACGCCGTGGGACCCTGCAGGTGTGTGGATTCTAGAATGTTCCAGTGCACAGAGACGAGAAGTGGCACGGTGGCCGTCTGGCCTCAGGAAGGGCAACGGGGGTCCGTGTTTCACAGGGACAGAGCCTCAGCCTGGGAGGAGGAAGACGTTCTGGAGAGGGATGGTGGGGACAGGTGGGTGACAGTGAGAATGTGCTGGATGCCACCGAGCTATACACTGAACGGTTAAGATGGTAAATTGTGTGTTATGCGGTGTTTTACCACAATAAAAATACATCCACAGGCCGGGCGCGGGGGCTCACGCCTGTCAGCCCGGCACTCTGGGAGGCCGAGGCGGGAGGATCGCTCGAGGTCGGGAGTTCGAGACCAGCCTGAGCAAGAGCGAGACCCCGTCTCTGCTAAAAATAGAAAGAAATTAGCTGGACAACTAAAAATATATATAGAAAAAATGAGCTGGGCGTGGTGGCGCATGCCTGTGGTCCCAGCTACTCCTCTAGTCCCAGCTACTCGGGAGGCTGAGGCAGGAGGATCGCTTGAGCCCAGGAATCTGAGGTTGCTGTGAGCGAGGCTGACGCCACGGCACTCTAGCCCGGGCGACAGAGCCAGACTCTGTCTCCAAAAAAAAAACCAAACAAAAAAAAAATCGCTTCTTCTATTAGCTTTCTGTTGCTAGTTCTCAAAATTCCTGTTTCTATTTTTATTTTGTCCTTTCCTCAAAATTACATTAACATTTTTTCCAGGTTTAAGTTTGTATATATTTTATTCATATTTTACTCATTCTACTCTTACTTTAGTGATTTTTTTTACCGTGGCATGAAACATAGAATATTTTTTACGTAAAAAATATTTTTTTACATAAAAATTTTTTTTTACGTAAAAAAAATTTTTTACATAAAAATATTTTTTACATAATTTTTTTATATAAAATATAAAACACACGATTTTAACCATTTTTAAGTGTACAGTTCGGTGGGCATTAAGTCCATTTAAACAGCTGCTCGGACGTCACCTGCATCCGTTCCAGAACTTTCTCATCATCCCAAACAGAGCTCTGTAGCCATGAAACTACCCACTCGTTTTAATGTTCGTGATCAAATCCTTTATTCCTTCCTTTTCGTATGTTTTTAACTTATATCTGTGTGTTCTTTATCGCCTTATCTTACATCGTATTTGTCCTACTTATTTTTTTTATTTATTTATTTTTTTTGAGACAGAGTCTGGCTCTGTCGCCCGGGCTGGAGTGCCGTGGCGTCAGCCTCGCTCACAGCAACCTCAGACTCCTGGGCTCAAGCGATCCTCCTGCCTCGGCCTCCCGAGTAGCTGGGACTACAGGCATGCGCCACCAAACCTGGCTGATTTTTCTTTTTTTCTTTTTTGTAGACATGGGGTCTTGCTATGTTGTCCAGGCTGGCCTCAAACTCCAGGTCTCAAGCCATCCTCCTGCCTCAGCCTCCCGAGTAGCTGGGACTACAGGCATGCGCCACCATGCGCGGCTCATTTTTTCTCTATATATTTTAGTTGGCCAGATAATTTCTTTCTATTTTTAGTAGAGACGGGGTCTCGCTCTTACTCAGGCTGGTCTCGAATTCCTGACCTCGAGCGATCCTCCCGCCTCGGCCTCCCAGAGTGCCGGGATGACAGGCGTGAGCCCCGGCGCCCGGCCTTGTCCTACTTTTTATTTTACTTTTCCCCGTAACTCCCCCCATTGGTCTTGTAATCCTTGTTCAATTTTCACGCTTTCATCCGTCCCCCTCGTCCCAGCAAACGCACACGGCTGTGCACGGCCTCCAGATGTTGTCGGGAAGCTCTGCGACCTCCAGACCTTCTGGAAGCTTCCGAGGCCCACCCGGCCGCCCCACGCACCTGGAGTAGACGGCTTCCCCGCGGCAGTAGCCGAGCACGGCGGCCGTGGCGGGGTAGACGGCCTCGTACTTGAGCAGGTGCCGCTTCAGCGCGTACAGCGGGTGGTTCTTGTAGGAGCCGACCGCGGTGGGCAGGGGCTGCTCCAGCTGCTTCGCCTGAAACTGCGGAATCCGGGAGGCCGGCCGTGAGCACGCTGGTTTTATTTTATTTCATTTTATTTTTTGAGACAGAGTCTGGCTCTGTTGCCCGGGCTAGAGTGCCGTGGCGTCAGCCTCGCTCACAGCAACCTCAGACTCCTGGGCTCAAGCGATCCTCCTGCCTCAGCCTCCCGAGTAGCTGGGACTGTGGGAGTAGCTGGGACTAGAGGAGTAGCTGGGACCGCGAGAGTAGCTGGGACTAGAGGAGTAGCTGGGACCGCGGGAGTAGCTGGGACCGTAGGAGTAGCTGGGACTGCGGGAGTAGCTGGGACTAGAGGAGTAGCTGGGACTACGGGAGTAGCTGGGACTGTGGGAGTATCTGGGACTAGAGGAGTATCCGGGACCAGAGGAATATCCGGGACTACAGGAGTAGCTGGGACTACAGGAGTAGCTAGGACTAGAGGAGTAGCTGAGACCAGAGGAGTAGCTGGGACTAGAGGAGTAGCTGGGACTGTAGGAGTAGCTGGGACTAGAGGAGTAGCTGGGACTGTAGGAGTAGCTGGGACTAGAGGAGTAGCTGAGACCAGAGGAGTAGCTGGGACTAGAGGAGTAGCTGGGACTGTAGGAGTACCTGGGACTACAGGCATGCGCCACCATGCCCGGCTCATTTTTCTATATATTTTTAGCTGTCCAGCTAATTTCTTTCTATTTTTAGTAGAGACGGGGTCTCGCTCTTGCTCAGGCTGGTCTCAAACTCCTGGTCTCGAGGGATCCTCCCGCCTCGGCCTCCCAAGTAGCTGGGACTAGAGGAGCAGCTGGGACTGTGGGAGTAGCTGGGACTAGAGGAGTAGCTGGGACTAGAGGAGTAGCTGGGACTATGGGAGTAGCTGGGACTGCAGGAGTAGCTGGGACTGTGGGAGTAGCTGGGACTGGAGGAGTAGCTAGGACTGTGGGAGTAGCTGGGACTATGGGAGTAGCTGGGACTGTGGGAGTAGCTGGGACTAGAGGAGTAGCTGGGACTCCGGGAGTAGCTGGGACTAGAGGAGTAGCTGGGACCACGGGAGTAGCTGGGACTACAGGCATGCGCCACCACGCCCGGTACATTTTTTATATATATATTTTTAGCTGTCCAGCTAATTTCTTTCTATTTTTAGTAGAGACGAGGTCTTGCTCTTGCTCAGGCTGGTCTTGAACTCCTGGCCTCGAGCGATCCTCCCACCTCGGCCTCCCAGAGTGCTGGGATGACGGGCGGGAGCCGCCGCGCCCGGCCACTAACTTGTTTCCGACAACAGATGGGGCAGCTGGGGTTGCAGGGACACAGGGGACTCTGCAATGTCGCATGTGTGGCTTTGGCCATTGAGTAGGTGACAGACGAAGGGAACGCTGTGAGTGAGTCACCCTGTGGCTTGTGGCGAATTCAGGACGTCACCTAACCTATTCTGGCCCTTAGACGCTTTCCCCAGCCCGGCAGCCTGCCCTGTCCAAGGTCCTCCCGGGAGAGGAGTGCAGGGCTTTCCTCAGTGACGCGGCCGCGGCTCCGGGTGACGTCCCTGTCCCATACCCTGGGCTCCCGACTCGGCTCTCCCAGGAACCTGGCGCCCCGACTTTGCTCCCGGTCCGCTGTCTTCCGCGCCCGCCCTCTGCCCTTCTCTAGGGCCCCTGATCCCCACTGTGTCACCTACAGCGAGTCACCAAGCCTTCCCGTGGCATCTCTAGCACCCTGACGAATCAGCCTGGCCGCGCGGGGCCGCCGAGGGAGGGAGGGGACCCTGCACCTCAGCCTGAGCTAGTTCTTTACGGTCAGGCCGGTCACAATGCCACCTGCGCAGGTGACGTCTGACCTGTCGTCACCTAATAAAAAGAATCCAGGGCACCCCCGAAGCAACTGCTCAACAAACGGGTCGCGATGTCACAGGAAATGATACACAGACTCGCGCCCTGCCTGTCCTGCGAGACTGCAGACAGACCCCCGGCAACTCCGGGCACCTTCCCGGGCACAATCGCCCAGCTGTCCCCAACGCCGCCACCACGGGCAGCTCGGAGCTGCTGCCTCCTGGCGTCAGCGTTGGTTCTGGGAGCAAGTGACATCGCCCCTGCTACGTTCTAGAAGTCTCTGCTTCCCGGCGTGCCTTCCCGGCAGACTACAGACACCTTCTCCTTCCCAGGAATGTTCTGGCTACGAGGGGCGCGCCTGTGTCTGTCTGAGCAGGCGCGATGGGAAAGAGGGGGACCCTCCCGTCCCCAGCCTGAGCTGCGTCCCTTGCAGAAATGCTTTCAAAGCTCCGACTTTATAACTGGACGAGACCGGGAAGGAGACAGACTTGGGCTCGAAGCCCAAGTCCACTCATGTCTGGGCTCTGCGATGTTTTGCTGGGAAAATTAAGGCCACCATCGCCCCCGGCTTCATGGTGTCGTGACGGTTCAACGGCGGAACATGCTGGCAACCCGCGACCCGGCGCCGGGCATGCAGAAGGCGCTCAGGGAGGGGGAAGGACGTGAACCACCGGCCCGACCGGGACGTGGCGCTTCTAGAGGCCGAGCACTTACCTCCGAGTCCTCCTGCTTGTCCCTCTCCGTGAAGGGGCCCCGGTAGGGCCGCAGCGTCTCCGCCCACCACGCGGCATCCACGCGCAGCTTGCGGGTGGCCGTGAGCCAGGCGGGGTCGTAGCGCTGCGTGACGTCGCGGACCCAGCCGTCGCCGTCGATGCCTACCACGTAGGCCAGGGGCTTGGTGGCGTAGCGGTGGCAGGCGGCCGGCTGGCCCACCGCGCCGTGCACGCAGTCCACGCACAGCCACCTGGCCTCCCGCTCGCAGAACACCTCCAGCCAGTGGTCCACGCCCGCGGGGACCCCGCCGCCATCCGCCTCCTCGCTGTCCCCGGGCGGCTTGCGGCGGCCCTTGTCGCGCGTGGGACCGGAGGGGGCTGCTGGGGGGCCCCCACGGCGCGGCCCGGACGCGCTCTTGGCCCCGGCCTTTGTCCTCTGCCTCGCAAGGCCGGGTTCCGAGTCGTCGTCGTCGGAGGGGTCGCCGGCTGCCCCACTGGGGGGCTCGAAGTCGGAGCCGCTGTGGGCGTCCTCGCCGCTGTGGGCGTCCTCGCTCCCGCTCTCCTCTTTGTATGACACCCTGGAGGCCGCCTGTCGCCGCTGGCCACGCGGCCGGCCCCGGGCACCCTCCTCCTCCTCCTCTTCACTGCACGACGGGTCCCCGCCTCTCCTCCTGCCCGCCCTGCTCCTCTTGCCCTTGGCACCGCGGTCGCCGGCGGCCTTAGCAACGGTTTGCTCCTGCTTGGCCCCTTTGCTGGGCTTGGCTTTGCTGCGGTTTCCTCGACCTCGGCTGGAAGATTCCGAGGAGCCTCCGGGATCCTCCATGGCTCTCTCCTTGGCGGGTTTCTTCCCCTTACGCAAAGGAAGAGTCTGGTTATTTTTTATTTTTTATTTTTTTTGAGACAGGGTCTGGCTCTGTCGCCCGGGCTAGAGCGCCGTGGCGTCAGCCTCGCTCACAGCAGCCTCAGACTCCTGGGCTCAAGCGATCCTCCTGCCTCAGCCTCCCGAGTAGCTGGCACTGTAGGAGTAGCTGGGACTGTAGGAGTAGCTGGGACTGTAGGAGTAGCTGGGACTGGACGAGCAGCTGGGACTGTAGGAGTAGCTGGGACTAGAGGAGTACCTGGGACTACAAGAGTAGCTGGGACTGTAGGAGTAGCTGGGACTGTAGGAGTAGCTGAGACTAGAGTAGCTGGGACTGTAGGAGTAGCTGGGACTGTAGGAGTAGCTGGGACTGTGGGAGTAGCTGGGACTAGAGGAGCTGGGACTGTAGGAGTAGCTGGGACTGTGGGAGTAGCTGGGACTAGAGGAGTAGCTGGGACTGTAGGAGTAGCTGGGACTAGAGTAGTAGCTGGGACTGCGGGAGTAGCTGGGACTGTGGGAGTAGCTGAGACTAGAGCAGTAGCTGGGACTAGAGGAGTAGCTGGGACTGCGGGAGTAGCTGGGACTGTAGGAGTAGCTGGGACTGTAGGAGTAGCTGGGACTAGAGGAGTAGCTGGGACTGTAGGAGTAGCTGGGACTGGAGGAGTAGCTGGGACTGCAGGAGTAGCTGGGGCTGCAGGAGTAGCTGGGACTGGAGGAGTAGCTAGGACGACAGGCATGCGCCACCACGCCCAGCTCATTTTTTCTATATATATTTTAGTTGTCCAGATAATTTCTTTCTATTTTTAGTAGAGACGGGGTCTCGCTCTTGCTCAGGCTGGTCTCGAACTCCTGACCTCGAGCGATCATCCCGCCTTGGCCTCCCAGAGTGCTGGGGTGACAGGCATGAGCCACCGCACCCGGCCCAAAGGAAGACTTTGGTTGGTTTTTCTTTTGTTTTTTTTTTTTTGGCTAATGAAAGGATAGAGAGCCTGCAATGTTGTAACCTAACAGGGTGATGTCCCTGGCTGTCTCTGAGGTTGTGTGAAAGCTCTAGCTAAGGTCTGCGGCAGCTCAGAGAAGGCCCCACTCCAGTTCTTTCTACGCCAGCTGTAAAGCAGAGAGAGGAGCGTGGTATTTAGAAACAGACAAATCTGGGTTCAAATTCCAGTTCTGTCTCCAATTTCTTACGTGGCTCGGGTTAAATTATTTCACCTCTGAGTCTCACTTTCCTGAGCAATAATAATACCTACCTTGCACATATGCAATTTGCAGACAAATACTTAGGGACTGAACGTGGTTATAGTTTTAAGAATACAGAAATTTTAGGCTGGGCACGGCAGCTCACGCCTGTCATCCCAGCACTCTGGGAGGCCGAGGCGGGAGGATCGTTCGAGGTCAGGAGTTCGAGACCAGCCTGAGCAAGAGCGAGACCCCGTCTCTACTAAAAATAGAAAGAAATTATCTGGACAGCTAAAAATACATATAGGAAAAAATGAGCCGGGCGTGGGTGGTGCATGCCTGTAGTCCCAGCTACTCGGGAGGCTGAGGCAGGAGGATCGCTTGAGCCCAGGAGTCTGAGGTTGTTGCGAGCGAGGCTGACGCCAGGGCGCTCTAGCCCGGGCGACAGAGCAAGTCCCTATCTCAAAAAAAAAGAACCCAGGCTTCACGAATCCCGGCTCTTAAAAATATAATCGTGACCCATTTTTTAAAGTGTGAGAGCTGCTCTCTCCTCTCTGGTCAACAGCCGATTTTTCTCTGGAATCCCTGCAAACCTCACCTTCGCGGCTGACGACTTCAGAGGAATCGGCTGCAGCGACAGCACCAGCCGGGTCAGGAGTTGCAGAGCCCGGAGAATCAGCAGAAACATCTACGGTAAAAAGGAACAACGTATTCGTCCTCGGAAAATAACTAAGGACTTCGCTAGTGTGATGTGGTTATTGTAGCGCTTTGTTCAGGATAGGGAAGAGTGGGAAACAAACAAACTGTCCAACAACAGGAGACTAGAAGTCTCTTTGTTTTATTTTTTTTTGAGACAGAGTCTCGCTCTGTGGCCCGGGCTAGAGTGCCGTGGCGTCAGCCTCGCTCACAGCAAACTCAAACTCCTGGGCTCAAGCGATCCTCCTGCCTCAGCCTCCCGAGTAGCTGGGACTAGAGGAGTAGCTGGGACTACAGGAATAGCTGGGACTGTGGGAGTAGCTGGGACTAGAGGACTAGCTGGGACTGCAGGAATAGCTAGGACTAGAGGAGTAGCTGGGACTGTAGGAGTAGCTGGGACTGTAGGAGTAGCTGGGACTACAGGAGTAGCTGGGACTGGAGGAGTAGCTGGGGCTATAGGAGTAGCTGGGACTACAGGAATAGCTGGGACTGTAGGAGTAGCTGGGACTGGAGGAGTAGCTGGGACTAGAGGAGTAGCTGGGACTAGAAGAGTAGCTGGGACTGGAGTAGCTGGGACTAGAGGAGTAGCTGGGACTAGAGGAGTAGCTGGGACTACAGGAGTAGCTGGGACTGGAGGAGTAGCTGGGACTACAGGAGTAGCTGGGACTAGAGGAGTAGCTGGGACTACAGGAGTAGCTGGGACTACAGGAGTAGCTGGGACTGCAGGAGTAGCTGGGACTGCAGGAGTAGCTGGGACTGTAGGAGTAGCTGGGACTGTAGGAGTAGCTGGGACTGTAGGAGTAGCTGGGACTACAGGAGTAGCTGGGACTGTAGGAGTAGCTGGGACTGTAGGAGTAGCTGGGACTACAGGAGTAGCTGGGACTAGAGGAGTAGCTGGGACTACAGGAGTATCTGGGACGACAGGCATGCGCCACCATGCCTGGCTAATTTTTTCTATACATATTTTTAGCTGTCCAGCTAATTTCTTTCTATTTTTAGTAGAGACGGGGTCTCGCTCTTGCTCAGGCTGGTCTCGAACTCCTGACCTCGAGCGATCCTCCCGCCTCGGCCTCCCAGAGTGCTGGGGTGACAGGCGTGAGCCACCGCGCCCAGCCTCTTTGTTTTATTTTTGGAGACAGAGTCTCGCTTGAGCCCGGGAGTTGGAGGCTGCGGTGAGCTATGATGACGCCACCGCACTCCAGCCTGGGTGACAGAGACCGTGTCTCCAAAAAAAAAAAAACATCTGGGATTTCAAGGGGCCCAAAGAGCTCAAGAACAGAGTGCTGTCGTGGCGTAAGAACAGACATGTATAAAAATGCCAATTCTCATAAAATAAAAAATAAATTTAAAAGAAAGAATAGACATGTAAATAAACCAATGGAAGGGAACTAAGAAGCCAGAGATTAACCCATACATTTATAGCTCGTTGATTTTCTACAAGTTCACCATTAGCTCCCTATTGAAAAGACAACCTCTTCAACAAATACTGAAAATAATAAAACCAAGAGTTGAAAGGCTAAATCATGCTGGGACCACGGGATATCCCCAGGCCTGAGAATGAAGCTGAAAACCTACCTCGTATCGTACACAAATATTAACTCTCGATGGACGGAATCCTAAATGCAGGAGCCATAACTATAAGATTCTTAGAAGAAAACCCAGGGGCCGATCTTTACAACCCTGGATTTGGCAATAGGTTCTCAGACAGGACCCCAAAAGCTCAAGGAACAAACAAAACAGGTTAACTTGGATTTGGTCAAAAGGACAAGTGTTTGTGTAAAAAAAGGACTTTATCGAGAAAGTCAAAAGATAACTTGCAGAACGGGAGAGAATATTTGCAAAGCGTGTATCTGACAGGTGACTGATAGCTAGAATAGATGAGCGGGTCTTAGGGTTCATGAACAAAAAGACCACCTAATTTAAAAGGGGCAAAGGGCCGGGCGCGGGGGCTCACGCCTGTCACCCCAGCACTCTGGGAGGCCGAGGCGGGAGGATCGCTCGAGGTCAGGAGTTCGAGACCAGCCTGAGCAAGAGCGAGACCCCATCTCTACTAAAAATAGAAAGAAATTATATGGACAGCTAAAATATATATATACAAAAAATTAGCCGGCCATGGTGGCGCATGCCTGTCGTCCCAGCTGCTCGGGAGGCTGAGGCAGGAGGATCGCTTGAGCCCTGGAGGCTGAGGTTGCTGTGAGCAAGGCTGACGCCACGGCACTCCAGCCCGGGCGACAGAGCGAGACTCTGTCTCAAAAAAGAAGAACAAAAGGTGACATGCACATCCGTCACCGGGAACGGTGGCCAGGGTCACCGTCAGCTACCAGGCTAATGAAACGGCGCTCCCTGGGGAGCCGCTTACGTGCACCAGCTCCTCGTCATCTCTCGCGGAGTAAATGGCGAATCTCCTCTCCAGGGTCGTGTGCAGGTCCCGCTCGCTGGCCGACAGCGCCGGGTTGACGGTAAATGTTCCGATGAACCTGGGGAGAAACCGGGGTAAAGCGGGGAGGGACGTTCGTTCTTTGACGGCCCCAAGAAAATCAAACGGGGGGCGGGGTCGTGAACCGCGGGGTCCGCCTGGCTCTGTCCCACCCGGCCATTCCCGGGCAGGCCGGGGCCTGGCGCTTCTGTGTCACCACGGTCACGCCGGCCACCGCCGCCGCCGCCGGGCACACCGTCCCCACCTCGGGGAGGCGGGTGCGTGGGGCTGCCCCGAACCCAGCCCCGAGAGCGGCAGGACGGCGGCCTCACCACTTGACCAGGTTGGAGAGGTAATAGGCGTCCACGTCCCGCGGTGACACTTTGGCGAAGCGCGGTGGCACAATGGAGAGGCCCACGGCCCGCAGGTCCGGCTGGCTGCACACGCGGTTGCGGTGGAAGCCGTTGGCCAGCAGGCACAGGAGGTGGACCTGGCGGGGGAGGCGGGGAGGACGGAGGGGACAGAGAAGGACGCTGAGAGCCAGCAGGGCGTTCCCGCTGCCCGAGTCCGGACAGAATGGGGACAGGAGCCACGCGCTGCCATCTCCACGCACGGCAAGGCAAAAATGCCACCACCGGCCGCCTCCCTAGACCACCTTCCAGCCCCTCTTTGCTTCTTGCAACTGAAGGCTGCAAAATGCACCGGCTCGGGCAAGAGTTCCCATCGGCTGGAGACCCACGTGGCAGGGGTTTCTAGAATAAATGCTACCACGTCCGGAGTTTGTGACCAGCAGACCGGGACGAAAAGCAACTCGGGGGACAGCTGGGCGGGACGTGCACGGAGGCCGGCGGTGGGACCGGGGCTCCCCGGGCCCCTCTGGCCACCTCCCTGTGTGTGTCTGACTGTCCCGGCCTGTGTCCCGTCCTCCTGGACCTCGCTACGTCAGTCACCACCGGCCACCGTCGAAAGCCACCGCGACGCTCACTGAGGTCGGGACCGACGTCATTCAGTGGCCGGGGGAAGACAGGGCAGGCCGGGCCCTGCGATCCAGACCCCCGTCACGTCCCAAAGACGGGGGGGGGGGGGGGGGGAGACACGCTGACGTCCCCCGCGCTCACCTTGTGTGTGTCCTCGTGGACTTCTCTGCTGAAACGCTTCATCACCCTCCGAAGGTGCGTCTCGAACTCCACCTTTATCTTTTCTCTGCAAGACGCGGGGAGAAGTCTGAGCACCGGGGGGGAAACTGAGGCCAGGCCGCCCCCCCCTCGCCACCCGGGGTCCCCGAGGGATCCGTTCTGCTCGTAGTGACGTGTGTGGACCGTTCTCTCCGCTTTCCTGCTGGTTTCCGGCCTGCCTCGTCCTCCTGGCCCGCGTGACACCGTCACGTGCTCGGCCGGCCCCAGATCACGTCCCCACCGAGGGGCCTCGGAGCTCGCTTGGTCCAGGGGGTCTTTTCTGCCTGGCCCTGCCGACTGCTGCCTCGTTGCCTAGCAACCAGCATCTTCCTGTCACATGCAGGCGCGCCCAGACGGCGCCGTCCTGGCGTGTGACATCTCTTTTCACGGCTGTGTCCCTTGGATCTTCAAGACCACTCGGGCCTTCTCGAATGACTTCTAGAGTCTCCTCCGTGCCGAGTCCTGTTCCCGCAACCAGCGGATTCGGGAACCCACGGACTAGCAGGCGCCGCACGCCACACCCTCGAGCCACCAGAGGCCACCGGCCGGGGACCCCTCGATGGATGGGGGGGGGGGCGGGGGCTCACGATCATGCCAGGAAAAGCGTGAATGATAGTGAGTCCGACGACAGACGTTCAGCTCTTCTGCTTCCGGGCTGTGTGACCCCCGAAATGTTACTCAGCCTCTCTGAGCCTCGGGCTCCTCATTCTGATACTGTTCTGAGGATCGTTCCAACCTGGTGGCTGACCTGCTCAGGCCCTGTACGCGGGACACCCCCTTCCCGTGTCCTGCCCCAGCCGGGACACGACGGTCTCTCGGCCCAAGGCCCTGACGGCGACCCCGGGGCTCTCTGCGGTGACACTCAGCCTCCGGTGCCCTGGAGCCGAGAAGCAAAGACCTCATCTTACCTCCTTTCTCGGGCTTTCGCCTGCTCCGGCGTTTCGATCTCGATCTCCACCGGCGTCGCGGGCAGAAGGGACTGAGACGCGGTGGCATGTTCTCCCGCGTCACCCGGCCCAGGCTCGCTGAGTTCTGGCGACGGTAGTTTTGACAAATCAATAATAACGGCAATAGCACCCATCGCACGCAACAGAATCAAAGCTCTGCTGGCAAGGAGGGAACGGAGGCAGGGACGGAGGGGTGGGACGTCACAAGCCATGGGGACTGCATGCCCACCGTGGCTCTGAGCTCCTGCAGAGCGCCAGGCGCTGTGCGAAACGTTTTATAATTAACTGTCTCACGTAACCCACACGACCACCCACAGTAGTTGTTAGGTGGGGAAACTAAGGCCTGGAGACACTAGGTTGAATCAGATACAGACCCTGCTACAGAAGAGCTGACAGTCTTTGTTTCAGGAGATACTTGGTCTTTTTATTTTTATTTTTATTTTTGAGACAGAGTCTTGCTCTGTCGCCCGGGCTAGAGTGAGTGCCGTGGCGTCAGCCTCGCTCACAGCAACCTCAGACTCCTGGGCTCAAGCGATCCTCCTGCCTCAGCCTCCCGAGCAGCTGGGACGACAGGCGTGCGCCACCACGCCCGGCTCATTTTTCTTTTTTGGAGAGATGGGGTCTTGCTATGTTGTCCAGGCTGGCCTCAAACTCCAGGGCTCAAGCGATCCTCCTGCCTCAGCCTCCCCAGTAGCTGGGACGACAGGCATGCGCCACCACGCCCGGCTCGTTTTTCTGTATGTTTTTAGTTGTTTGGCTAATTTGTTTCTATTTTTAGTAGAGACGGGGGTCTCGCTCTTGCTCAGGCTGGTCTCCAACGCCTGACCTCGAGCGATAGTGGGAGGATCGCTTGAGCCCACAAGTTGGAGCTACGGCCGTGCCCCTGCACGCCAACCTGGACAACACAGAAAGACCCCACCTCTTAAAAAAAAAAAAAAAAAGGTGTAAATGTTCTAAAGTAAAAAAAAAAAACAAAAAACAAAAAAACAGGATCATAGTAAGTGACATATGACTGCAAACAGAATCAAACAAACAATGCTGCAAAGATGTCTCACCTTCGACCTCTTCCCAGTCATCTTCGCTTTCTTCCTCATCCTCTCCTTTGTCGCTGCTTTTGTCCGCAGGAGGCCCTCTCTTTGGGTGGTGTGTCTTCTTGAGTTTACTCGGAACGTCCCTGTGTGAAGACCACAGGACAATGAAGAAGGCTGAGACATCCCGGGGTTACGGAATTTAAAAGATTTCCTCCTTCTCTTGATTGAGACTCTGCTGCGATTATTTAAGGATTGTCACGGAGCTCTGAGTGAGCCTCATCTCCTCCGTCAACAGGGCTCTCAAAACCTCCCCAAGATGTGCTCTGATTAATACTAGATGTGCTGTCAAAAAAGAAACCCGGCCGGGCGCGGTGGCTCACGCCTGTAATCCTAGCACTCTGGGAGGCCGAGGTGGGCGGATCGTTTGAGCTCAGGAGTTCGAGACCAGCCTGAGCAAGAACGAGACCCCGTCTCTACTAAAAATAGAAAGAAATTATATGGACAGCTAAAAATATATATACAAAAAATTAGCCGGGCGTGGTGGCGCATGCCTGTAGTCCCAGCTACTCGGGAGGCTGAGACAGGAGGATCCCCTGAGCCCAGGAGTTTGAGGTTGCTGTGAGCTAGGCTGGCGCCACGGCACTCATCTAGCCTGGGCAACAGAGTGAGACTCTGTCTCAAAAAAAAAAAAGAAACCCACCATCCAGAGCCGTATGAAAGAAGACAGTCCAGCGAGAACTTAGAAGACACCACAATAATGACGTGAGTGAGTTCCGGAAGTCATGGCTGTGATGTCTGTATGCACACGTGTACAGCTCGAGGCCAGAAACCGAGAACAGGGAATCCACACTTGTTGATCCTATTACAAACCAACTCAAAAGATTTTTTTCCATCTTGAGGCCGGGCGCGGTGGCTCACGCCTGTCATCCCAGCACTCTGGGAGGCCGAGGCGGGAGGATCGCTTGAGGTCAGGAGTTCGAGACCAGCCTGAGCAAGAACAAGACGCCGCCTCTAACAAATATAGAAAGAAATTAGCTGGACAGCTAAAAATATATAGAAAAAATGATCCAGGCGTGGTGGCGCATGCCCGTAGTCCCAGCTACTCGGGAGGCTGAGGCAGGAGGATGGTTTGAGCCCCGGAGTTTTGGCCAGCCTGGACAACATAGCAAGACCCCATCTCTACAGAAAAGAAAAAAAGAAAAATGAGCCGGGCGTGGTGGCGCATGCCTGTCATCCCAGCTACTCGGGAGGCTGAGGCAGGAGGATGGTTTGAGCCCCGGAGTTTGAGGCCAGCCTGGACAACATAGCAAGACCCCATCTCTACAGAAAAGAAAAAAAGAAAAATGAGCCGGGCGTGGTGGCGCATGCCTGTCATCCCAGCTACTCGGGAGGCTGAGGCAGGAGGATTGCTTAAGCCCAGGAGTCTGAGGTCGCTGAGAGCGAGGCTGACGCCACGGCACTCTAGCCCGGGCCACAGAGCGAGACTCTGTCTCAAAAAAAAAAAAAAAAGATTTTTTTCCATCTTGAAGAAACAGGATCTAAGGGGACTGAAGGTGACAGAATTCCGATTTGAAGTCGGGGTGTGACAATACTTAGGTATGTCACACGATACAACCATGGACCGGTTAGCTAGTTAAGCAGATAACTACATAGACAAGTGGGTAGCTAAAACACGGTTCCACACGAAGAAATGACAAATGTTGGATGATAGATATGCTAAATTACCCTGATCTGATCACGATAATTATACGGATCGCGACATCATTATAAGCGCTCCATAAATAAGTACATAGCATTAGGTGTAATTAAAAACTGGCCTTAAATTAAGAAGATTTTTAAGAAAAAATTTAAAAGACTGTACGGTTGCTCGTATGCAATATATTTCTGCAAATTCCTTTATAAAATGTATCTGGAGCTTTGAGCTCGTGTAAACTTTGGGCATTTGTGATCAAGCGAGACTAGGATCTCTATGGCTTGTCCCGGTTGTACCGCTGTCTGGCTGTGGAACCGTGATTTAAAGCACTTTCTGCGAGCTGTCATTGTCCCCAGGGGAAAAGGTCCCAGCGCTGGCTGGTCTGAGTGACACCCGGAAGCGGTGAATGATCCGGATCCCAGGCACCAGCAGCAAGAGTCGGTTTGATGGCTAGCGCTTGGCCGATGGGCCCAGAGGGGTCCAGCTCTCACCTGAGATCCTCTCCGTCGCTGAGGCCTTCCTCCTTCACGACCTTGACCTTCTTAGATTTCGCCGTCACCTTGGCCACTTTCTTCTGCGTGGGCCCCTCTGCTGAGGGCTCGGCGTGGCTGGGGTCTCTCTTTCTCTTTCCTCGGGAACCCCTGGAGGGAAGGCTCTTCTCTGGGGGCTCCTCGTCTTCCGGGACATCTAGGGGGACCGCAGGGAACAAGAGGGCAGCGATGACAAGTCGGGTGTGGCTCGGGGGGCCAGGGGCACGACAGGGCTCTGTGTCTTGTCTCTGAGCCCCGTCTGCACCCCAGGAGTGGGCAGCCACCAGCTCTCGGCCTGTCTCCCCTGTGGCTGGTCTGTGTCCAGAGGGAAAAAACCACCCTTCTTCCCTGAAACTCCTAAGGCGACAGAGAATGCCTGTGACTCCAAATAAAATCTAACGTCCACATCTTAAATTCCAGCTGATCTCCAGCAAAGAGAACACATAAATCCGTTAACAAGGACCCTGCTTGCTTGCTCCCTGCCAAGGCTAACGATTGGTTCCAGGCATGTCCTATTCATCTGAAATAAAATGCTCCCAGTCCCTAAATCTGTCTGAGTTTTACCACAATCCTATTCCTACAAATCCTTGTTTCTGCCATCTTTCGAGACCCAACTGTGCTCACTATTGCTATGAAACCTTTCCAGACTAACCCAACAACGCTCACCTACCCACCGTCAGCAAACTCAGGGCTGAAATAAAACAGCAGCCATTGAAAAATATCTGCATTTTCCTAAAATAGTTACTGTTTTTGTTCAAGGGAAATACAAAAAAAAAAGCACGAGAGGTCAGTTTTAGTTTCATCAGGGTGTCCAAAAGGGTGGCGTGCGTATTCACATATAACACTTATTTTAACAAATTAATTTTAATAAATAGTTGATAATGATATGGCAGGAAAAGACATTTTTCTGTTTGGCAAATATGTGCACACAAGTGATCTTGGATCTGAAATACATCTTCCTTGGCGTGACTCTGCTGCAATTAATTTGAAAAAAATAAAAATATTCTTTTATTGAGGTTGTAAAAAAAAAAAAGCTACAACGGTAACCTAAAATAGCAAATTAATACGAATCCTTTCATTTATGGTTTGTCCTGTTAGCTCTCTGGACACGCTTTTATTTTTTTTTTTATTTTTTTTTATTTTTTTTATTTCATCTTATTG
This sequence comes from Eulemur rufifrons, assembly GCF_041146395.1. Taxonomy (NCBI): domain Eukaryota; kingdom Metazoa; phylum Chordata; class Mammalia; order Primates; family Lemuridae; genus Eulemur; species Eulemur rufifrons. The sequence continues at coordinate 2,075,219 of NC_091004.1, read as the reverse complement.
TTATGGGGGATACAGAATTGCAGGTTCCATACGTTGCCCATTGGACAGGCTTTTATATTCCCCAGGAATGTACTCTTGCACAGGGGAAAAAAAAGACTCTCTCTTCTGATCTACATAAAATCATAATTTAATTTAAATAAAGTTTGTATTAGAGGGGCATTTATTTTAACGCTAGACAGATCGCTGATTTGGCTCTGTTTCTTTAAAAATATGTTCTCTAAAAGAAGGAATTTACTCATTCCCATGTTTCAAACATTTTAATGGAAACCTAACGAGTCAAAATTTTGCAGAACAATATTCAAAATTTAGTTGTTCGAATCTGAGACTAGATTTCTTATTCCAAGGCCAGAGGCTGAATAACAGTTTATGCCTCACACCTCATGTAGAGCAAGTCCTTAAAAATCAAGATTTCTGGATCTTACGCTGGTCTTTAGCCCTCTGTTAATAAGTAAAGATGCTAAATACTCCTTTTTACTAATCTAAAAAAAAAAAGCAGGTGGGAGGATATTTCAAACGCCATCACCAAATGGTTCTGGTTGGTTTCAGGCACAGGTTTTATTTCTGTGTTTTGAAGAGAAAAGCAGAGGCGTTAAAAGGCAAAACAAAAAGGAAACAAACAAACAAACAAAACCCATGAGATGTTCATGGCATCATTAGTCGTAATATACATAATTCTTTAAAAAAAAAAATCTGAAAGTCCAACCATAATTATTAAATTATGGTACAATCGCACAATAAAATATAATTCAGTCATCTTTTAGGACAGAGGCGGATGTTATATGCTATAATGCTTAAGCATGGGAAGTTTTTACAGCTTTTCTGCTACCTAAAAGAACACAGAGAGAAGGAAATATACCATTATTTAGTGGTTACTTCTGGACAGCAGAAACATGGGTGACTTTTCTTCCTTTATTCTTTGCGATTTTTTTTGGGGGGGTCCCTAAAGCATCCAGAGGCTCTTTTCCAGAGCTTTCCAAGATCCACAGCTACCTAATACGCCCACCTTACCAATGTCATTGAGCTTAGCATTATTCTAGTAGGGCAGAAATTAATACCGCTGTGGTTTGCTAAATCTATTAGGATTTAACAGGAACACCTGGCTAAACCTTCCAGCAACATCTCCCAGCACTTAGAATAAAATGCAAACTCCTGACCAAGCCGAGGGCCTGGCCCCCTTCTCCCACCTCAATTCCTCACTCACTGTGTCCGGCCAACTGGCCAAGCTCTTTCGCTCCTAACAGTCTTTTAATCGACTCTTCTCTCTGCCTAGAATTCTCTTCCCCCAGAACTTCCTATGAACGGCTGCAAAATTATATGCTCAGTAACTGGCTCCAGACGTCACCTCCTCAGAGGCCTTCCCTGATCACCGATTGTTGATTTAGCTGCTTCCTCCCCGCCCCCACAGAAACTGGATTGCAGCAACCTGTTTGGCAACCTGTGAATTTGGTTTTTGACCTTATTGTCTGTCTCACCTGCCCCTCCCCAAACATGATAAGCATCGTGAGACCAGGGACTGTGCCTGTCTTGTTCACAGCTATAATCCTAGTACCTAGAGTAGCGCCTGGAAACAGTAGGTGCTCAATAAATAGCTGTTGACGGGAGGAATACATTATCCCGATGAAAGCATTCACGTAGAGGAAAAAATAGGAAGAATCCAGAGGTGCCCTAAAAGTCAACGAGGAAATAATAACGTAGAGAAAAAATAGGAAGAATCCAGAGGTGCCCTAAAAGTCAACGAGGAAATAATAACGTAGAGAAAAAATAGGAAGAATCCAGAGGTGCCCTAAAAGTCAACGAGGAAATAATAACGTAGAGAAAAAATAGGAAGAATCCAGAGGTGCCCTAAAAGTCAACGAGGAAATAATAACGTAGAGAAAAAATAGGAAGAATCCAGAGGTGCCCTAAAAGTCAACGAGGAAATAATAACGAAGACCGTTTTTTTTTTTTTTGCTCCTGTCTGTTGAAAGCAGCCAAGTATCACGTTTATTTGCATGCAAACGGCTGCCTGTTAAAACCTACAGGGTCGCACTGATAGTCACCAAATTAGTGCCACTTGCAGCCCAAACCACAGTTGCTGAGTTTGTGCTCCTCCACCAAAACCACGGCAAAGATGAACTCTTCAGATCCTGCTGGAAGCTTCCTTGGGGATTATACAGCTCGCTCTTCTGCCTGGCAGGGTTTGAGTAAGATTGGGTGCACCATGGGCTGAATGACATGAGACCGTGCCCTGAGTTTCACACGCTGTCTCACTCAACAGGCACGATCACCTTGCAAGGTAGTAACACGTTTCATAGAGTAAGTTCCAAAGGGCTAAAATATTTGCCCAAAATAATCTACCCTCCTGCGCGGAATTCCTGAGCGTTGCAGCTATACCAAGCTGGCCACCAGGTGGCGAATGTTTAGCTGGGAGAAATGCTGCCCAGGAAGGTGGCATTGCTATCAGCTTAAAATCTTTTTCGTTTTTGAATGGCTGCCTATCCGGAAGACCCCGACCAGAATACGAACTCCCTCTTGATAGCCCCTTGCTAAAACGGTGACCACCCTTTCCGTAGCGCGTCGAACAATCTCACAGAGCACGTTGCAATCGCTCCAGTCAAACCCGATCATTCTTTTGCAAATCACAAATGCTTGTACCTTCTTCCAGGACATTTAACCCACTCTGCCTTGCATGTTTTATATGTAAATGTCCCGTCAACACTAAGATCCTCCGAGCTATCTGTATCTCCCATGCACAGCACACAGCAGAGACTCAAAAAATGTTATGCGAATAAATGAGTAAATGAACGAAGAAAATGGTGCTCATCATATTAACTGGCCGGTAAATCATCTCCTAAGTTTAGGAATTATTAACCCTTTGACTGTTTCCAAATGGACGATGAACTTACAATCATTACAGACTCAGAATTTAATGTGCTAAGAGCCCCTCCTGGTTACCTACTCTGACCTTCTACGCAGTTATAAATATCTCAGGGGACCCAGAAATCCCTCTTACAGCATGCATTTCGCAATTATTTCAAATATTTATTTATTGAGCCGGGCACAGCGGTTCACGCCTGTCATCCTAGCACTCTGGGAGGCCGAGGCAGGAGGGCTTCTTGACATCAGGAGTTCGAGACCAGCCTGGGCAACACAGTGAGACCCCATCTCTACAAAAAATGGAAAAAATGAGCCAGGCGTGGTGGCACGTGCCTGTAGTTCCCGCTACTGGGGAGGCTGAGGCAGGAGGATCGCTTGAGCCCAGGAGTTTGAGGTTGCAGTGAGCTATGGAGATACCACTGCATTCGAGCCCAGGCGACAGAGCGAGACTCTGTCTCAAAAAAAAAAAAAAAAAAAATTATTGAGCATTTAGTACAGTCAGCCCTGAATCTGCAGATTCTACCAACTGCGAATGGAAAATATCTGGGCAAAAAGTACAACAATAAAAACATGATACAAACGCTAAAAATACAGTATAACAACGATTTACACAGCACTTTCATTGTATTAGTTATTATAAATAACCTAGAGATGACTTAAAGTATATGCATAGGTTCTATGCAAATACCACAACACTTTATATAACTTTGGACTTAATAGCCACAGATTTTAGTATCCTTGGTGGTCCTGGACCAAATCTCCCAAGCATACCAAGGGATGAACACATACACCCGGAGGGTGGGGGAGGGGGGAAAGGACAAGATAGGATATAGCAATAAAAAAGATATGCTTGCATGAAGCTTAAACACTAGGCAATCCAAAAGGAAGCAAATAAGACCATTACAGACCGAAAGAGGCTAGGAGGGCAATCATTAGAGTCCGATAAAAAATGCCCGGGACATGGTGGCTCACACCTGTCATCCCGGCACTCTGGGAGGCCGAGGCGGGAGGATCGCTGGAGGTCAGGAGTTCGAGACCAGCCTGAGCAAGAGCGAGACCCCGTCTCTACTAAAAATAGAAAGAAATGATCTGGACAACTAAAAATATATATATAAAAAATGTGCTGGGCGTGGTGGCACATGCCTGTAGTCCCAGCTACTCCTGTGGTCCCAGCTACTTGGGAGGCCGAGGCGGGAGGATCCCTCGAGGCCAGGAGTTCGAGACCAGCCTGAGCAAGAGCGAGACCCCGTCTCTACTAAAACTAGAAAGAAATTAGCTGGACAGCTAAAAATATATATAGAAGAAAATGAGCCGGGCATGGTGGCGCATGCCTGTAGTCCCAGCTACTCGGGAGGCTGAGGCAGGAGGATGGCTTGAGCCCTGGAGTTTGAGGCCAGCCTGGACAATATAGCAAGACCCCATCTCTACAAAAAAGAAAAACGAGCCGGGCATGGTGGTGTATGCCTGACGTCCCAGCTACCCGGGAGGCTGAGACAGGAGGATCGCTTGAGCCCAGGAGTCTGAGGCTGCTTCGAGCGAGGCTGACGCCACGGCACTCTAGCCCGGGGCGACAGAGCCAGACTCTGTCACAAAAAAAGAAAAGAAAAAGAAAAAAGAGCCCGGGAAAGACCCCCTTCTACAGCGCGCTCAGGGAGTGTCTCACCCCAGACCTGAAGGAACAGAAGAAATGAGCCTGGCAACCGCCCCGAAAGAACATTCCGGGCAGAAGGAAACATCAAAGGCAAAAGGCTCCAGGGCACAAATAACTCGGCACAGCTGAGGACCAGAAAGGAAACCAATAAGGAGGGTGTCTGGCAAGGAGACCAGGGGTGGGAGGCAACGGGAGAGGCGGCTGCAGACACATGGCGGAGCGTCTGGCAGGTCAAGTGCAGGCCAAGTGCAGGTCAGGTGCAGGTCAGGTGCAGGTCAAGTGCAGGTCAAGGAAGAAAGTGGGATTTTCTGCAAAAAGCAACGGGAAGCCAAGGCGGGTTTAAAGTGGCAGCTTGGCATGATTTTTTTTTAGGATCATCCGGGTCTCTGGGCAGAGAACCGCTGCCAAGGGAAGAGACGGAGCCAGGAAAGAGGAAATTGCAGGAATTCAGGCGACAGGGGATGGACAGGGGCTGCGGCCACCGGCGTTAAGACAAGTGGGCGGACTGGACGTGCAATTCCGGGATTGCGGATGAACCGGATGCAGGAAAAGGGGGGGGTTGCTTTGACAAGGGGGCGACCGGAAGCACCGGGGAAAGGGCGGGCTAAAGGGGGGCAAATCACGAGCTTTGCTTTGTCCGTGACGAGCAGACGACGCCCGTCCTCCGTGCACGGGAGGAGGTCACGCCGGACTCCAACGGGGGACCCTGCGGGCAACGTGATCGCCCTCCGTCCCGGCCCGTCCGCCTCCCGGGGACACGACACAGCCGCGACACCGTCCCCCGTGCGGCCCTCAGCAGCGGCCGGGAGGCCGGACGTCGCCCTCCGGGCTCCGGGGGGAACCAAAGCCGCGGGGACACCCGGGGGGCGGGGGGGGGAGAACCGGGGACGGGCAACTTCCGGTCCTCACCTCCGCGTCCGGCCTCCCCCGGCCTCCGGCGGCGTCTGCCCGCTGAGCCCGGCTCGGCCGCGCTGTCTCCCGCGTCCTCGTCGCACCGCGCCGCGCCGCCGCCCTTGGCCTTCTGCCTGCGTGGGCCGCGCTCCCGCGGCTGCCGGCCCGCCGCGCGCCTCCGAGCCATGTTGCCCGGGCAAGACCCGCCGCGCCGGGGACGCTTCAGGCCACCGGAAGTTGCCGGAGCGCCGCCTCCGCCCCCCAAGGCGAGCCAGCTCTGGCCACGCCCCCCGATGAAGCTCCGCCCCAGCCGTCAGGGCCGCCGTAAACAGCGAGGCGCAAAACAAACTTCAACTTCCGGTGCGTTGCGTCCTCACGCTTCCGGTGCCCGAGAGGTTCGCGTGTTCTCGCGAGAGGCGGGAAAAAGCGCAGGGTTTGAAACATGGCGGACGACGTGGACCAGGTGAGTGTGTTCTGAGGAGCTCGCGGGGGGCGGCTTCCTCACACCCAGCCGGGGCCCCGCTCGGCTCCGCGGGGCAGGGCCGGTTTCTCCAGGCTCCCGGACACCTTTCCCGTCCCGCCTGCTCTTGTCCCGGGTCCCCACGGCCCAAAGTGTCCCGTCCGTTCCGTGGCCGCGCCGCGCTCCCTCCGAATCCTGCCGCGCGCGCGCCCGGAGACTTTTTCTTGTTCCGAGTCCGCCTGACGACTATTTATTCGTCACTCTCGTCGTTTTTTCTTCTTCTTCCGTTTTTTTTTTCTTTTTTTGTTTTTTTTTTCTTTTTTTTTTTGAGTTTTCCCTTTATGTGCCTATGTTTCTTTGTTGAGCGTGTATTTTTCCCCACTAGAACGTCAGTTCTGAGCGAGCAAGGGTTTTTTGTGTGGTTCGCTCTTCCGGGCGTTGGATTTTAGACGGACTCGACCGATATGTATTGAGTGAATTAGACAGTGAGGGGAACCCTGTTTGAAACGGCACAGTTAAAGCTACAGGGTGAAAAGCAGGACAGGGGGCTTAAGTGTTAGTAAGTGCTATCACGTGTATATTGTTGTAGTATTATAATTATTATTATTATTATTTTTTTTTTTTTTTGAGACAGAGCCTCACTTTGTCGCCCGGGCTAGAGTGCTGTGGCGTCAGCCTCGCTCACAGCAGCCTCAGACTCCTGGGCTCCAGCGATCCTCCTGCCTCAGCCTCCCGAGTAGCTGGGACGACAGGCATGCGCCACCACGCCCGGCTCATTTTTCTTTTTTTCTTTTTTGTAGAGATGGGGTCTTGCTATGTTGTCCAGGCTGGCCTAAAACTCCAGGGCTCAAGCAATCCTCCTGCCTCAGCCTCCCCAGTAGCTGGGACGACAGGCATGTGCCACCATGCCCGGCTCATTTTTCCTATATAGATTTTTAGTTGTCCGGCTAATTTCTTTCTATTTTTAGTAGAGACGGGGTCTCGCTCTTTCTTGCTCAGGCTGTCACATATATGATTTAAGCCTCATACATATTTAAGCAGTCAGTAAACGCTGTCGTTACCTCCGTTTTACACATTACTGAGGCACAGAGAGGTTAAGTAACTTACCCGCTGTCACACAGCAGAGCAGCGATTTGAACACTACGCTATCTTAGTACTGCCTTCCTAAGTCCGTTTTCTTTTATCAGCAACAAACCACCAACACCGTTGAGGAGCCCCTTGATCTTATCAGGCTCAGCCTGGATGAGCGAATTTACGTGAAAATGAGAAATGACCGAGAGCTTCGCGGCAGATTACACGTAAGTTAATGTATCAGATCACCTTGAAAAAAATCAGACGGTTTGCTTGTCATCGCTTCCTTCCCCCGCTCCGTTGAAATGGAAAAACTGTCCGGTGTGAAAGTGTATTTTGAAATGTAGAAGAGAGGGACGTAGAAAGCCGTGTTTCTATAAGCCACATAAACTGTATTTTATTCATAGTTTTCGCATTTTTTTCTGTTAATAGGAATGTGTTTATTACAGAACATTTCCATTCCTGTCATTTTTTCCTTGTATTTATTTGTAAATGACATTTTTTTTTTCATTTTTATTTTTTTATTTTTTATTTTTTTATTTTTCTTCATCTTATTGTTATGGGGGATACAGAATTGCAGGTTACATACGTTGCCCTGTAAATGACATTTATTTATTCTCCATGCTGACTTAAATTTTTTTTTAATTACTGACATATAGATATTTTTGTTAGGAAAAGTTAAGCAGCACAGAAATATATAGACGAAATGGTGACATTCCATTTCCTCTTTTGGTCACTCCATTAAAAAGTGGGTTATTTTTTCTGTATATTTCCACGTATGTGTACATATGCACATATTTGCACGGTATATACGATCTGTACAAAAAAAATGTATGTTACCGTTCATATTTCTCATCATTTTTTATTTTGTACTTAATCTTTCTTGGAAATCATTGATCATGAGAACGCATAAATTTCCTTTCTTCTTTTTAATGATCACACAGGGGACCTATATGATGGTGATATATAGATTATTTTGCATTTTCTTACTACTATAAATAATGTTGTAGGAAGCATTTCATGCGTATGTCTTTGTGCATATCTGCAAATATTTCTTTTCTTTTCTTTTTTTTTTTTTTTTTTGAGACAAAGTCTCGCTCTGTCGCCCGGGCTCGAGTGCCGTGGCGTCAGCCTCGCTCACAGCAACCTCAGACTCCTGAGCTCAAGCGATCCTCCTGCCTCAGCCTCCCGAGTAGCTGGGACTACAGGCATGCGCCACCACGCCCGGCTCATTTTTTCTATATATATTTTTAGTTAGCCGGATAATTTCTATTTTTAGTAGAGACGGGGTCTCGCTCTTGCTCAGGCTGGTCTCGAACTCCTGACCTCGCTTGGCACTATGAAAAATTGTCCGTGCTTTGCAACTGAATTAAGCTCGAGCGCAGAAAGAGGGAGTCACTTGCTCAGGGCCAGGTGGCCAGGACATGAGTCCAGGCAGTCTGGTCTCAGCCTTGCTCTTAAGTACAGTGGGGCCGCCGTCCGTAAAACCGAAAGATGAGGACCCTCTGGGCTTGGGAAGGAAATGGGGACCCAGGGGGACAATAGGCCTCATCTACAGCTAGCCTTTGGGGAAGAGGAGCTCCAGGGATGGAATAGCAGCCATTTAGGGAAGAGAAATCGAATTGCGTTTCATTGCTTAACTCCGTGGCACGTGGACAGTCAGCCCAGGACAGACGTGTTAACTCTTGGGGGCTTCCTCAGCTCCCTGCGGAGACCCGACCGCCCTCTCTCCCGAATGTCCCCGGCTTTCTGTTTCCTGCCCGTCACTTAGTCCTCTTTGTTCTCGGTAGCGCGCCCTGCCTGGCCGTCCCCCGGATGTGGCCGGGAGGCCACTCTTGTCTTGACGTGAGCAGGCCAACCGTTCAGCGCTTGGTGAGGAGCAAACAGGAGCGAGTTCTGAACAAGCCCCCAGGAAGTTCCCCTTTTAGTAGAACGTCAACTTCGGAGCTTGGATCGAATGTCTTCGTTGTGGCATTTCTCGACTGAGCCCACGGGTGCCGATGGGATATAAAGCTCCAGGTTGCTGCTCTACTTTACCTTCGTGGTATTCAGTCTCCCGGAAGACGGCAACACCGTCATCTTAGTAGCTCGACAAAGGATTTTATCTCTTTCTGCTGTATCACTGTTACAGGTGGAATCGAAGGAGGTCTACTGATAAGTGATGAATTTGACATTTTTCATAATTAAATGTTATAAATGATAACAAGCAGGGTGGATACTTACAAAATAATTTCAGGGGATTTGGGGTCAATTCCTTTAATTTACGCACACACAGTTTTATATCTTATCAGGTCAACTAAGTTATTAAATGGTTTGGGACGAAACAGTATGTTAGCACAGCAGGTTTATTTTTTATTTACACGTAAAAGTTTGCGGTATAAGGATCAAGCGTGTTACTTGTAATTGAGACCATGTGTATCTTACAACCCCTGTTCGTTGTTTTTTACTTTGATTATTAAATTTCTGGGCCTCTCGCCTTCCCACTCCAGGCTTACGATCAGCATTTAAACATGATCCTGGGAGATGTGGAAGAAACCGTGACTACCATCGAAATTGACGAGGAAACATACGAGGAGATATATAAAGTAAGTCCCAGAATTCTAGAATGTCAACTGTTGTGTACATCCCACAGTTTAACGTGTGTTTGTGGAACGTTTTGACACCTACTCACCGACTTGGTAGCGTAGAGCCATTAAATGCACGGGCTTCGGGGTCGGACAGACCTGGTTTCCAGGACTGGCTTGACTACTCCCTACCTGGGCTACCTTGGGTGAAGGAATTAATTTTGCGGACCGTTTTTTTTTTTTGTGTGGTTTTTTTTTTTCCCTTTCTTTTCTTTTTTTTTTTTTCTTTCTTTCTTTCTTTCTTTTTTTCTTTTGAGACAGAGTCTCGCTCTGTTGCCCGGGCTAGAGTGCCATGGCGTCAGCCTCGCTCACAGCAACCTCAGACTCCTGGGCTCAAGCGATCCTCCTGCCTCAGCCTCCCGAGTAGCTGGGACTACAGGCATGGGCCACCACGTTCGGCTCATTTTTTCTGTATATATTTTTAGCTGTCCAGCTAATTTCTTTCTATTTTTAGTAGAGACGGGGTCTCGCTCTTGCTCAGGCTGGTCTCGAACTCCTGACCTCGAGCGATCCTCCCGCCTCGGCCTCCCGAGGAGCTGGGACTACAGGCAGGAGCCACCGCGCCCGGCTGGTAGACTTTCTTGGTAAGCAGGTATACGACCACTTACCTCACTTAGGTGCCAGGCTCCATGACAAATGACACTGCAAAGTGCCCATGAGTGCTAGTGTGTGACAGCAATGGTGGACAACGAGTTTTCATGTTATGCGGATTTGATCCACCAATGCTTAGCGTATCAGAAACTTAAAACCGAGACATTCTAAACTATTCCTTAATAAATACTAAATCTATCACGTATCATCGTGAGTGCCGTTTTTGTGTGCGATCGCTATATTTTCTAAAACAAAGTATTTGGCGGGGAGTGTCTTCGTTTTGCATTTTTACAGATCTCTTGAATGCCCGGTTTAACCGACGACAGCCAGATTCTCACGTCTGTTTTTCCGTTGTCGCGGAAGAAAATCTGGCCGCCCGCAGATAGGTAGTTGGAGAAAGGAGGAGTATTTTTCTGTGGATATACCTTTGTGACGACACCCAAACTCGATCAGCGAGAGTCCGCTAAAGTTTTCACTGCAGTATGGAGTCTGAGACCACGCCCATCATGATATTTACTTATGAATTATTCATATTGTGACATGAATATTCATTGGTCTGCCTTGCCCTTAGGGGGGCTGTTTTACCTGCGTGTGATTTGGTTCCGCCAGACACGGGTCACACTGTGTGTCGCGGGCTCAGCGGCCTCTGCGGCACTTAGAGTCGCAGCTACCAGGAGAGTGAGCGGAGTGTGGTCAGTTAATGAGGCGTTTTACGTTGCTGTGATTTATCGGGTAGAATATTTTCAGTGGGATCTTTGGACGATCGAAAATACTTTTCTCTTAGTTCATCTCGAAAGAGACAACGGCGGTCTTCTCCGGAAAGCGGAAGCCTCGTGCCGTTTTCTGTCTGGAGGGTTTGTTTCCTTGTAGGGCCAAGCGAGCTCGCCCCGTTAGGGTGGTGTTAACAGACGGATGTCACAGCCTGTGAATGGACATTAACCGTGGACACAGAGAGGAGAGACGGTGACGTCTGCCTCTCGCTGCCCTGCGCGCCCGTGTCATTTCCGTCGAAGATAAGAACCCAGACCAGGCCGGGCGCGGCGGTGACTCACGCCTGTCATCCCGGCACTCGGGGAGGCCGAGACGGGAGGATCGCTCGAGGTCGGGAGTTCGAGACCAGCCTGAGCAAGAGCGAGACCTCGTTTCTACTAAAAATAGAAATTAGCTGGACAGCTAAAAATATATATATAGAAAAACGCCTCATGGTTCCACTCCCCGGACAGTGTCCCTTGGGGACGTTGTGCCCGTCGTGACTGCGCCTGTCACCTCCCGCCCTGCCTGCAGCAGCCCTCCCTCCCGTTACAGACCTTGGCCTGTCGGCCTTCTAGATCTTTCTCTAGGTCAGCCCCGAAACACCAGAACCGTCTGCAGCAATGACGACGTTCTCTGTCTGTGCTGCCGAGCCAGCAGCCAGGAGCCGCGTGGCTTCTTAGCGCTTGACACGGAGGCCGGTGGGACTAAGGAACCGGATAGTCCGTTTCGTTTAATTGTCATCGAACGTGTCATTTGGGGCTGGCGGCACTTTCTGCGCGGAACAGCTCTGGGCCAGCTCACGCAGAACGCGTTCTCTTTTTACGATCCATGTTCTGTATCACGGTGTAATATTTGACACCTGCCGTATGTCTTTTCTCTCTCTAAATCGCCTCCGTTTTAATTGTGTAGCTGTACCGTGGTCTGTTTAACTATTTGCGTATCGACGGGACAGGTCGCCGTTTCTAGTCTTTTGCTCATACAGATGGTCTTGCTGTCAGTAACGGTTTTTCTTAGGTGGATGTATACCTGTGGAATCAACTCATAATTTTCACTGCCAGAATGGGGATTCCAGGAGGACAGCGTTCCTGTTTTCTGTCTGTCTAATGCGTGTCGCCGTACCTGACACTCACCTGACGGACATTCCGTGAACGTTTGCACGCGTGAACTTCAGGTTCCGTCCCAGGGCGAACCAGACTTTCAGGCAGAAAAGATTCGGTTTCATTACCAAGGACTGCAGATCTAAGCCTGGTCACCTGTCATGTACACACACGCTTTGTTTTTTATTATTATTTTTATTTATTTATTTATTTTGAGACAGAGTCTGGCTCTGTCGCCTGGGCTAGAGTGCCGTGGCGTCAGCCTCGCTCATAGCAGCCTCAACCTCCTGGGCTCAAGCGATCCTCCTGCCTCAGCTTCCCGAGGAGCTGGGACTACAGGCATGTGCCACCACGCCCGGCTCATTTTTCTTTTTTGCTTTTTTGTAGAGATGGGGTCTTGCTATGTTGTCCAGGCTGGCCTCAAACTCCGGGGCTCAAGCGATCCTCCTGCCTCGGCCTCCCGAGTAGCTGGGACTACAGGCATGCGCCACCATGCCTAGCTCATGTTTTCTATATAGATTTTTAGCTGTCCAACTAATTTTTTTCTATTTTTAGCAGAGCCGGGGTCTTGCTCTTGCTCAGGCTGGTCTCGAACTCCTGCCCTCGAGCGATCGTCCTGCCTAGGCCTCCCAGAGTGCTAGGATGACAGGCGTCAGCCACCGCGCCCGGCCCCAAATTTTTTCTTATGCTGGAAGACTCGAATAGTCAAATGCTTTTGGGGGCCAGGCTTGTGGTTTCTCTCTTGTGATTTCTTTAAGGACTTAGAAGTTTATAGGTTTCTGATCTGTCCACACCCAAATAATTCCCCGGGCCAGTGACCTCAGGGTTGTTTCCGAGGCATAGTTTATAGGGCTCGTTTATTTTCTTTTGTTTCTCACCTCCGTTCTGCTCCCTGGAATTCACCCGTAAATTTGGGTGCAGAGACAACGCCCTTAATCTGGTCTTTGCCTGAGGCCTGAGCTCGTTTACCGGCGCAGTTTCACTGGGCTCTGGGTCCTCAAAGCTGTTTTCCATCCTCACCTGCCACGGTCTGGGGTCTGCAAGACGCGGGCTTCCCTAACCCCGTGACTCCGGTTTTAACCTCTGCTTGAAAACGGGCCGGTCCTCGCCTCGTGCTGCCCTGGATGCATTCACGGGGGGGACCGCGACACGTGGCCCCGTGTGGCCTGTGCCAGCCTCTTCCCGCAGAGCCCGCAGGCTTGGGCGGCTCGCGGACGGCACTCCGCGTTTTATCCGACCCTTTGCCAGGGCGTGATGTTAGGACCGCAGACGTTCCGTGTGTCTCCTCACTGCCCAAGGCCCCCGGGCATCCGTCCCCGTATGTGCCAGCGTGGAAGTGACACGCGGTGGCTCAGCACAGTGGAAGGGGATCTCTTGCTCCCGTGACAGCCCTGGTCGGGTCATAGGTCAGCACCGCCGTCTTCCAAGTGCTGAGTCAGGAAGCTGCCTCTCCTGGTGCCTCTCCTGGTGGCTCCGCCGTGCCCCGAGTTCTCCGAGTTCACCCGGTGGCGGGGGACGAGCACAGGGTGGGGCAGCCTGGATGTGGTCCTGCCCCGCGTGGGCGCTTCCCGCCGGCTGAAACTCAAGCTGCTGGCGTGGCTGGTGACCAGCAAGGGGAGCGCGGAACACGCAGGGTCTCTGTACGCCCGGGAAGAGGACGCCAGTGAGTCGTGGTGGGTGGCACCAGCCGCCGCCACAGCAGTAGACACCCAGGCAAAGCAGACAGTGAACACGTTGTTGGTGCCTTGTGCCACAAAGGTGAGTGGTTCGGTTGTTTAATTCCCCTTTTGCGTGTCACGATGAATCCGTCTCTTTAATGTGTCTCTCATGAAAAAAATAACAGTGCACGTTTTTTTTTTGTTTGGTTGGGTTTTTTTTTTTGTTTGGGTTTTTTTTTTTTTTTTTTGGTTTGGATTTTTTTTTTTTTTTTTCTTTTTTTTTTTTGGTCTAAATGTGTTCTGTTTTCTGCTCTTCCAGTCGACGAAACGGAACATCCCAATGCTGTTCGTCCGGGGAGATGGGGTCGTCCTGGTGGCCCCTCCGCTGAGAGTCGGCTGAAATGAAGGCTTCCCCACGAAGGAGATCTCTGTACGAAGGCCTCTTTACGCGTACAAGGCGCTCCCAAGAGAAACCTGCCTACATTTCGATATTAGGAGACGCCCCGAGGATTCTTCCAGCGCCGAAACGAGCTCACGTGTAGATAGATAAGTCCCAGCTTCTTGAGCAAATTGTCATTTGTCTTTTTCTCCCGCACTTCCAATAAAAGGCGCTCACCAAGGTGCATGAGCTCTTTTTCAGAAGTCGGTCTGCTCTGTTATTCTTGTGTGCAAGTTTCTGGTGTTGTTTGTTTGTTTTTGTTTTTGTGGTTTTTTTTTTGTTTGTTTGTTTGTTTTTTGATTTTTGGTTTTTTTTTTTCCCCCTTTCAATTTGAGGTTTTTGATGCAGTCTCCTGTCTTGTGAATTCTATAAAGGCAGCGGATGTGTTTTGTCCACTTAGTGCCGGTTGACAACGCTTCTGTTAATACGGTGTGGGAGGCCCCGGTTAAGAGTTAGAACTGGAGTGTTACCGTTGTGCTTCCTGCCCGCACGGTTTCCGGCAGGGAGTTGTTCAAAGCACCAGTTGCAGGGTGGTAAGGACAGTGCTGGTGGAATAGTGGCTTTCCAGGACGAGGGTCGGGCCATGTGTCACTATAAACATCAACATCGCCCGGGCCCTCTTGTCTCTGGCCTGATCTCTTGGTAAGCTCAGGCTTCAGTGGTTCCACACCTGCGTGGCTCCCCTCGGTGCTGTCTGCCAGTGCTGTGTTCATTTTATGACAAAGCGTTTTTCCGTTCCTGGATCGTAGGTCATCAGCGACGCAGCGTCATAAAACAACGCCTCTCAGCGGCGCACTAAAGCAGGCGGTGGCCAGAAGCAAAGCTGTTTTTATTTCTAACTCAGCCAGCACTGAAAGCTCCACACGTAAAGGGGGAAAGTCTGTGCGTATTGTGAACCCAGTCTCTAAAACTTCATCACGACAGGGCTTGGGCCGGGTGCGGGGGGCTCACGCCTGTCATCCCAGCACTCTGGGAGGCCGAGGAGGGAGGATCGCACGAGGGCAGGAGTTCGAGACCAGCCTCAGCAAGAGCGAGACCCCCGTTTTTACTAAAAATAGAAAGAAATTATCTGGCCAACTAAAATATATGTACAGAAAAAATTAGCCGGGCGTGGTGGCGCATGCCTGTAGTCCCAGCTACTCCTCTAGTCCCAGCTACTCCTACAGTCCCAGCTACTCCTACAGTCCCAGCTACTCCTACAGCCCCAGCTACTCCTATAGTCCCAGCTACTCGGGAGGCTGAGGCAGGAGGATGGCTTGAGCCCTGGAGTTTGAGGCCAGCCTGGACAGCATAGCAAGACCCCATCTCTATAAAAAAGGAAAAAAAGAAAAACGAGCCGGGCGTGGTGGCGCATGCCTGTCGTCCCAGCGACTCGAGAGGCTGAGGCAGGAGGATCGCTTGAGCCCAGGAGTCTGAGGCTGCTGTGAGCGAGGCTGATGCCACGGCACTCACTCTAGCCCGGGTGACAGAGCCAGACTCTGTCTCAAAAAAAAAAAAAAAACCAGTAAGTAGGTCGTTGCCTTTTGAAATGTAGAAAATCCAGTCTGCGGGCGGCTTGTCTGTAAATACGCCGAGGTGTGTGTGTGTTGATCCGTTACGAAGCGTGAAATGCTAACACGCACATTTTTGAAGCCACGTACAGGGCAGACTTCGTGTTAAAGAGATTTGCTCGTCTTGCTTCCTGGCACACGTCCCTGCAGGTTGGCGGAGAAGAGGAAAACAAGCGTGGGCGAGCCCAGGAAGGTTTTATCTTACGCAAGTAGGCAGAGAGACACCTTCCCTTCGCCACGTTTTGTCCTTGGGGTTCAGCGGTCGTAGGAGGTGACCTGGTCACCAGTCCCCTGTTGCAAAAAAGTGGGACTTGCCATAGCAAGCAGACCTCAAAGAGCTGAAGTCGCCCGTGGTCACACGGCCACCGCTTGTGCGTGGCAGCAGGGTCGAGCCTGTCTGACCCCTGCCCGCGTGTGGCTGCCGGCTCTGGGCGGTAAAGTGACTCTCGGTGTCCAGCCCGGCCGTGACGTGACAGGCCACCCAGCCCTCTGGCTCCGCCACACTCTGCGACTCTCTCCAGCTGTTGGTTTTTGGTGGTGTCTGATGTCCACAAAGTTCCTTCCCGGACTCTTTGTTCTCTAGGTCGTGTCTTCTTTCTCCCGGAGCTGCTAGATGGCGCTGGGACCGTTGGCCGTGGGGACTCGTGTAAACACTGTGTTTCTAGAACCCAGGCCCCTTAAAACCTGACACGGTTACCAGCACGGGGGGAGGGTCAGGCTGGGGGCTCGGTGTCTTGAATGACAAAGAGCAGTGACATTTCTTTGTGGTCGTCACTGTAGGTGGAAACCTCAAACGGGAGTTTCAAGGAAGGCGAGCTTTGCATGTTGCTTTGCAGACAACGCGTGTGGTATCCTTCCCACAAGGGGACCCTGTCCCCAGCGTGGTCACCCTTCCTCCCCCGACCCGTCCGCCCCCGCTGCCTTCCCCTGAGACTGCCAGTGGGAGCCACCGGCGGGCCCCCGACTCCATCTCCAGCGACGTCGAAAACTAACGCCAATTAACGGGGAAGGCGACGCCACGTGCTTTAAATTCCTTTTAGATCCCTTGCTCCGTGTTAATAAACCGGAGCATGTAGATTCTCATCTCCTTTGGCGGCTTCTAGAAGCTTCCTGGGTGTGGAGGTGCCATGGCCTCACTGCAGTTCCTGACGCTGGTGACTCCCGGGGGGGGGTGTTTTCTTGGGGCTCATGTCACCCACCGGCACAGTTGTGGGTGTCACTAGAACTCGAGTTGTCCTTGGCGAGCGGGAAAACCAACCACGCTTTAGCAGGGCAATGGCGTCAGAGACCTGGGTTCTAATCCCAGCTGTGCCTGCAGAAGGATCTAGAAGGGCAATGGCGTCAGGGACCTGGGTTCTAATCCCAGCTGCGCCTGCGGAAGGATCTAGAAGGGGCAATGGCGTCAGGGACCTGGGTTCTAATCCCAGCTGCGCCTGCGGAAGGATCTAGAAGGGGCAATGGTGTCAGAGACCTGGGTTCGAATCCCAGCTGCGCCTGCGGAAGGATCTAGAAGGGGCAATGGCGTCAGGGACCTGGGTTCTAATCCCAGCTGCGTCTGCGGAAGGATCTAGAAGGGGCAATGGCGTCAGGGACCTGGGTTCTAATCCCAGCTGCGCCTGCGGAAGGATCTAGAAGGGCAATGGCGTCAGAGAGCTGGGTTCTAATCCCAGCTGCGCCTGCAGAAGGATCTAGAAGGGGCAATGGCGTCGGGGACCTGGGTTCTAATCCCAGCTGTGCCTGCAGAAGGATCTAGAAGGGGCAATGGCGTCAGAGAGCTGGGTTCTAATCCCAGCTGCGCCTGCAGAAGGATCTAGAAGGGCAATGGCGTCGGGGACCTGGGTTCTAATCCCAGCTGTGCCTGCAGAAGGATCTAGAAGGGGCAATGGCGTCAGGGACCTGGGTTCGAATCCCAGCTGCGCCTGCACCTGCTGGGTAAATGGCTCGTGCCCGAGGTCAGTGGTAAGGGCTGGCAGGGGTCTCTGTGAGCAGCCCAGGGCCGTGCCGGGGTGTCCCCGTCTCGTCCCCAGCGCCAGAGCGGGACGACACAGAGGCCAGGGCAGATGGCCAAGTTCCTTCCTTCCTCTCGTTCAGTCGTGAGCTTGAAATCACCGAATTCACCCCATTAAAGCCGATTTTCAGGGGTGCACGGTGGGGAAGGCTTTGTTGTCAGTAAGACCAAGGGATCGGGCTGGGAAGCACCCAAGGGGGTCGGGGGACTCAGGGAACAGAACATTCCAGCAAACATCTGAACAGCAGGAGGTGAGGACGGCTTTGGCTTCCCCCCTGGTAGGTCGAGGCCCGGCGAGGAGGCCGAGGGGGCTGGAGGAACGCGTGAGCTGAGAGGGACCCGGGACACGCAAGGGGGACATGTCCAGGTGTCACCCAGGCCGTGCGAGCACCCGACCTGGGCGTCCCAGCCGTCGGCACCAGGTGGCGCTGTGCCCTTCGCTTTTCCACGGCAGCTCGATGGCTGTCACCGTGCCCCGAGGTCGTCCCCACAAGCTCCCTGTCATTTGCTTACTTCAATGCAAACAGCGCAGGGAACCCCAGCCCTGCCAAGCACGTTGCTTAGGGCCCAGGGGGATGCCGTTCTCGGGGACACCCTCGTCCTGCTGGACTGAGATCCAAGACGGCGAGACTGTCCCCAGCAAAACCCACGTGCCGGGCCAGGCGGGTTTTTGTCCACACGCTGCGTCCCGTGTGCGTGTGACCGCGAGGTGGGGGGCTGGACCGAGCTTTGGTCGAGGTCCCGGGGCGGATCGCGCCACCCCCCCGCCGAGCCGATCCTTCCTCCTGCCCACGGCCGGGGCGTCCTTGGAATCCGAGCAACGTGTGCTCCAGAGAAAGGCCTAGAAGCCCCCACTGTTGGTTAAAAGAGCCCAGGTCTGGAGTTCTTGGAAAACTCTCGCTTACAGTTATCTGAAAGCCAACGCGTGGGCGTGATCGGTCAAGAACGCAGGTTTGGGGTCAAGAACGCAGGTTTGGGGTCAAGAACGCAGGTTTGGGGTCAAGAACGCAGGTTTGGGGTCAATATTTCTCTGTCTGTCTAGCAACGATCAGAGCTGTTTTTTTTTTTTATGACCAGTTCGTAGTTTCTGCCTTTGCTGGGTCTACTACATTTTTGAAAATCTCTCCCTGATCTTTTCTGGTGTTGTTTCTCCTTTGTCACTTCTGCAGGCTGAGTACTGGTAGAAACCGGGTCGCATAGAAGCCAAGCCGGTCAGGGTCAGGGTTTGGAAATCAGACGACGGGGCCAAAGGGCTGATCTTCCTGCCGTACCCCTCCTTGGTTCCCAGCAGTGTTTTTCTTTTTTGTTTTTTTTTTTTTGAGACAGAGTCTCGCTCTGTCGCCCGGGCTAGAGTGCCGTGGCGTCAGCCTCACTCACAGCAACCTCAGACTCCTGGGCTCCAGCGATCCTCCTGCCTCGGCCTCCCGAGTAGCTGGGACTACATGCATGCACCACCACGCCTGGCTCGTTTTTTTTTTTTTTTCTTTTTTGTAGAGATGGGGTCTTGCTATGTTGTCCAGGCTGGCCTCAGACTCCTGGCTTCAAGCGATTCTCCTGCCTCGGCCTCCTGAGTAGCTGGGACTGTAGGAGTAGCTTGGACTAGAGTTGTAGCTGGGACTGTGGGAGTAGCTGGGACTAGAGGAGTAGCTGGGACTGTAGGAGTAGCTGGGACTGTGGGAGTATCTGGGACTGGAGGAGTAGCTGGGACTGCGGGAGTAGCTGGGACTAGAGGAGTAGCTGGGACTGTGGGAGTAGCTGGGACTGTAGGAGTAGCTGGGACTGCGGGAGTAGCTGGGACTAGAGGAGTAGCTGGGACTGCGGGAGTAGCTGGGACTGGAGGAGTAGCTGGGACTGCGGGAGTAGCTGGGACTGGAGGAGTAGCTGGGACTGGGGGAGTAGCTGGGACTGTGGGAGTAGCTGGGACTAGAGGAGTAGCTGGGACTGCGGGAGTAGCTGGGACTGGAGGAGTAGCTGGGACTGTGGGAGTAGCTGGGACTGGAGGAGTAGCTGGGACTGGGGGAGTAGCTGGGACTGGGGGAGTAGCTGGGACTAGAGGAGTAGCTGGGACTGCGGGAGTAGCTGGGACTGTGGGAGTAGCTGGGACTGTGGGAGTAGCTGGGACTACAGGCAGGCGCCACCACGCCCGGCTCATTTTTTCTATCTATATTTTTAGTTGTCCGGCTAATTTCTTTCTATTTTTAGTGGAGACGGGGTCTCGCTCTTGCTCAGGCTGGTCTCGAACTCCTGACCTCGAGCGATCCTCCCCGCCTCGGCCTCCCAGAGTGCCGGGGTGACAGGCGTGAGCCACCGCGCCCGGCCTCTCAGCCGTGTTTTTCGAGGTTCAGCTTGAGGGTAGAAGGAGAGGAAAGAGTGGAACCAGCTCAGCGAGCAAGGTCACCCAACTATATCACGAGGCGATGACATCGCCGTCAGCTCCTCCCCGGGAAGAACCGGGAGCTCAGATAACCCTGCGTGGCCGGTTGACAGAGCGGGTTGCAGAGTCCCTTTGTCCCAATCGCAGGGCCTGAGAGTGTCGCTAAAAATGGCCCAAGGACCACACCTGCCTCTGCTCCATGGGCCCAGGCCGCCTTGCTGTCCTCAGGAGCCCAGAACAACAGAATCTCACCAACGGGGCAGGTTTTATTTTTTTTTTTTTTCCACCGTCTTTCCTAGAAGCAAGGTCACCAACTGCCAGAATGAAAATAGAACATGAACCGCGTCCTCAGGAATCCCGTCCAAGCCAAGCACACTGGGAGTGCGCAGCGCCCTCCAGGCGGAGGTGGGGGTGGGGCAGACAACGAAATCTCCCAGGTACCGTCACACTGTTGGAAGGGACTTGGGCCCTTCTCCCTTCTCCGGGCTAGTCGGGTTTCTGCGACGCTGCGTGTCAAGCACAGCACGCTTTTCAAGTTCCAGAAAGATACCGTTTCCTAGAGAAACCCGGGTACGAGGCCTCCCAGAAAGAGCAATTTTGTTAAAGCGATTACCCCCAACTTTATCCATTCCCCAAGTTCCTACTTTTGGGGCATCGTTTTCTTTCTTCCTTTCTTTCTTTCTTTTTCATGCTTGGCTTGAATTCTTTATCATTCCTAACGGTGTGACACAGTTTTGCACAGGGCTATGAAATACCCACGGGAACTTTTCCTGAAGAAAAAGTAAAAAATGAACCACACTGGAGAGAATTCAGTGCTTGGCGGTGTTTGTCTTTTGCATACCTGATGAATATGATCTTTTTCTCCGAAGCTTTAATTCCATCTTGGCCCCAGAGACTCATCCTTGAAGGAGGAAGAACCATCTCTGCCCGTTGGCATTTCTGAAAGTCGTTCAATATTTAAGTAATGCACGTAATTTAATCAGCTTATGTTTGAGCTTGTTTACACCCCCGGTGTGTCTTTTTCTTGTGCTTTCGTGAAGCGCAGAAAGCATTTGAGAAACATCTGGGCCAAAGTTCCGATTATTTTTGAACGTTTTTTGTTTTTTTTTTTTTTTTTTGGCGGTGAAAACGCATCACATGAAATCCCCTCATCTCGGCCGTTTTAAAGCGTCCATTTCAGTGCTGTTAAATAGGTTCGTTCCTTCCTCATCATGCAGCACGTATGAAGTTTTCTCTAAGCAAAGCGCTCTTGCAGGCCCACCTTCTGGAAGTTTCTCCCCCGTGGTATAATACTTGACCACCGCGCCTGAACTAACTTCGCAAGGGCTGCAGAGCTTTCAGAAAGGAGCTGGAAAAAAATGCGTGGGTGTGACCTTTGTCCTTTGACTTTGTTCCTCTCTCTTTCTAGAACCATCTTCTCGATTCTAGAATGACTTAACAGAGCTTGTAAGACTCCCCCCAGCATCAATGAAATCGTCATCTCTGGGGTCTCCGGGATCCGTGTTAAGGGAAAAACAAAAGCGTCCCCTGGAAATCGAATGTGCGCGGCCGCTTTGCACAACCCGTGTCCTGGATGGGTGGTTCTCGGAGTGAGGTCCCAGAGCAGCAAGAGCAGCAACACCGGGGAACTTGCTAGAAATGCAGATTCTCGGTCCCTGCCCCACAGTTACGGAGTCAGAAGCTTTGGGGCCAGGGCCCGGGAATGTGTATTTTAACAAGCCCTCCGGGTGATTCCCATGCAAATCAGATTTTGCCCCGTGGATCTCAGGGGTATGTTCTAGAAGTCGTCTAAGAATCAGAGCTGTGAACTGGAATTCTAAAAAAAAAAAAAAAATAGCTCATTCCTGACTCCTTACCGACCTCTTTCTGTGTTTTCACTGCAAACACGTCAAGCATTGAAGACCCATCTCTTCCCTCTCAAAACCTGAGTCGGTTTTGCAAAGGGCAAAAGGGCCCTTGTTTTTTTTTTTTTTTTTGAGACAGAGTCTGGCTCTGTCACCCGGGCTAGAGTGCCGTGGCGTCAGCCTCGCTCACAGCAACCTCCAACTCCTGGGCTCAAGCAATCCTCCTGCCTCAGCCTCCCGAGTAGCTGGGACGACAGGCATGCGCCACCACGCCCGGCTCATTTTTCTTTTTTGTAGAGATGGGGTCTTGCTATGTTGTCCAGGCTAGCCTCAAACTCCGGGGCTCAAGCCATCCTCCTGCCTCAGCCTCCCGGGTAGCTGGGACTACAGGCATGCGCCACCACGCCCGGCTAATTTTTCCTATATATGTTTTTTAGCTGTCCAGATAATTTCTTCCTATTTTTAGTAGAGACGGGGTCTCACTCTTGCTCAGGCTGGTCTCGAACTCCTGACCTTGAGCGATCCTCCCGCCTCGGCCTCCCAGAGTGCTGGGATGACAGGCGTGAGCCACCGCGCCCGGCCAAAAGGGCCTTTATTTTGCATACAGTTCGCTCAGGTGATCTCCGTGTATGACCTTGGTCACGTCTGGTCTTTCTAGTCGGGACTCGTTTTTGTCTATTTGCAAAGCCTCCAGGGGCTTCCGGAAAACCGGTCCTGCTATCTCGGGATCCTTTATCTGCACCTTCATTCCTCCACGTGAAACCCAACCCCGAGAGTTTCTAAGACTCATTGATAAAGTGTTCCAGTAACTTCTCAATGAGACCACACACTGTAACCGCGGCCGATAATGGCCTATATGTAGCCGTGGACTCCTGCCCGGGTTCCTCCGTTATCTGCGGAGCATGAATGACCAGAGGCTAGGTGACAAGTGGAAGGTGATCAAGTCGGTCACATGCCAGCTCTCAGCACTCTGCAGGAAGCCAGATCAGCCCAGGTCTCTCGAGCCTGCTGACAGCTCGGAGCTGTCCGATAACGTCGTCGCAAAATGAAAAGGACAGTCCCAGGAAGTTTGGGGCTTCCGGAACTTGGAGAAGTTCTGCTAGAGGCGGGGCAGCGGTGGATGGGATGATGTCGAGGAGAGGCTGGAATCGCATTTAGGGGCAGATCAGACCTGTCCTGTCCTCTGCGATGTCACCGTGCTAAACTAGCACCATCCTCTCTTCCCTGCTCGAGGTCTCGGGGGTGGGACGAGGGGGCCAGGCTCTTAAAAGGAGAGCCAGGGAGCCACAGCAGTCAGAGATAATCGGAAAGACGGAGGAACTCAGGGCAGGCAGGGAGAATTCAGAATTGCAGAAATGAGAGGAGAGAAAAACAAGTTAACATCCACTGGCGTCAGAGCGCTTGTTTTTATTAAGCCTGCAAGGGCGTGATGCCACGTGCATTGGCGTGACATTAAAAAAGCCACAAGGAGGCACAAGGTCCCGATCTTTCTTTCCCCGGAGCGCATGAGCTGTCTGAGACCCTCAGGGGCTGTCCCCGTTATTTCGTCTCCGCTGTAGAAGTTCTCGGAGTGGAATCGCAACAGTGCAGAAAGCCATACGTTAATAAATGACACAGTTGCATTGGGAGTTTGCAACAAAGGACACAGTTGCACCGGGAGCTTGCAACAAATGACACAGTTGCACCGGGAGTTTGCAACAAATGACACAGTTGCACCGGGAGCTTGCAACAAATGACACAGTTGCACCGGGAGCTTGCAACAAATGACACAGTTGCACCGGGAGCTTGCAACAAATGACACAGTTGCACCGGGAGCTTGCAACAAATGACACAGTTGCACCGGGAGCTTGCAACAAATGACACAGTTGCACCGGGAGCTTGCAACAAATGACACAGTTGCACCGGGAGCTTGCAACAAATGACACAGTTGCACCGGGAGCTTGCAACAAATGACACAGTTGCACCGGGAGCTTGCAACAAATGACACAGTTGCACCGGGAGCTTGCAACAAATGACACAGTTGCACCGGGAGTCTGCAACAAATGACACAGTTGCACCGGGAGTTTGCAACAAATGACACAGTTGCACCGGGAGCTTGCAACAAATGACACAGTTGCACCGGGAGTTTGCAACAAATGACACAGTTGCATCGGGAGTTTGCAACAAATGACACAGTTGCATGGGAGTTTGCAACAAATGACACAGTTTCATCGGGGAGTTTGCAACAAATGACACAGTTGCACCGGGAGTTTGCAACAAATGACACAGTTGCATCGGGAGTTTGCAACAAATGACACAGTTGCACCGGGAGCTTGCAACAAATGACACAGTTGCATCGGGAGTTTGCAACGCTCAACGTTTACTCTGTCCACAGCCCCCACCCCCATCTTTTGCACTTGGATTTGCACGCCCTGTTCAGCCAGGCCCGAGAAAGCTGCAAAAGGGGTTCTATGACCCCGCCCCGCGCCCCACCTTCAAAAAGGCTCGAGCCCGTCGGGCCTTGGCACGCATCGGAAAGATCCTGCGGGTTCTCATATTGCCACCCGACCGTGTCACGGGGGGAGACAGGGCCCGACCTGGGCGGGGTGAGCCGAGGAGGCTGGACGACTTCCCGGCCTCCCATGAGTCAGGTGTTTCGTGGCCTCCTCGTTCTTTTGTTCCAAGAGAATTCCTGGCACCTAACGTGTTTTCTGATACCCGTGCAAAACACCTTCGGCACCAGGAGGTGTGCTCTGGGGGTCACATCCCTGGCCCCCTCCGGGCGGAGGCCCTCGTCTCTGCAGGGTCTCCGGAGCAAGGGGGCAGGGTTTGGGTTTTATGCTAAGGGCGATGGGAAGTTGTCGGAGAGCTGCATGCAGACAGGCCGTGACCTGACGATTGTTTTTTTTTTTGTTTTGAGACAAGAGTCTCGCTCTGTCACCCGGGCTAGCGTGCCGTGGCGTCAGCCTCGCTCACAGCAACCTCCGACTCCTGGGCTCCAGCGATCCTCCTGCCTCAGCCTCCCGAGTAGCTGGGACTACAGGCATGCGCCACCACGCCCGGCTCATTTTTCTTTTTTTCTTTTTTGTAGAGATGGGGTCTTGCTATGTTGCCCAGGCTGGCCTCAAACTCCAGGGCTCAAGCGATCCTCCTGCCTCAGCCTCCCGAGTAGCTGGGACTACAGGCATGTGCCACCACGCCCGGCTCATTTTTTCTATATATATTTTTAGTTGTCCAGCTAATTTCTATTTTTAGTAGAGACGGGGTCTCGCTCTTGCTCAGGCTGGTCTCGAACTCCTGACCTCGAGCGATCCTCCCGCCTCGGCCTCCCAGAGTGCCGGGATGACAGGCGTGAGCCACCGCCGCGCGCCCGGCCTGACGGTCGTTTTTAGAAGGCGTCTATGCCAGCGCCGTGGCTGACAGGGTCGGGGGGAGGCGAGGAGGAGACAGGGGGTCCCCTAGCTCCCGTGCGCATTCCCTCTGCAAATGTCCCTATCTCCCGGGCTCTAGCTGTAGGGGCGCAGGCCGGGGAGAAGGTCCCCTACCCTGCCGGAGCCGGGGAGAAGGACAGTACCGAAGGAAACACACAAACAGAACCAGAACGGGGACATTTCAAACTGCAG
Organism: Eulemur rufifrons; assembly: GCF_041146395.1. NCBI lineage: Eukaryota > Metazoa > Chordata > Mammalia > Primates > Lemuridae > Eulemur > Eulemur rufifrons. Next base: position 2,049,750 of record NC_091004.1, on the reverse strand, counting down.
AAAGTGCTGTGCAGAAAACAACCCAGTCGGCTGCGACCAAGAGGGACGAAGGAGGGAGAAGGAGAGAGAGAGACACTGGTCACTCCAGAGGGCGGAAGGGACACAGAGGAGACAACATTCCGTGCGGAGACCTAACTAATGGGAACGCGCGAGACACGAGAAGCGTGGGGGTCGGGGAGAGCCGCGGGCAGAGGAAACAGCCAGTGCAAAGGCCCTGGGGCAGGAGTGAGCGTGGTTGGTGACCGGAGAGTGGCGAGTGACAGGGGCCCAGGTCGGCAGGGGCCTGATGCCCGCGGCTCAGAGCTGGTTCCACTCTGAGCAGACGAGGAGCCATCACAGGCTTGGGAGGCGGCGTGGGCTGGGCAGCTGGTTCCCATAACCTGCGTGTCCCCCGCCAGCCGCCCGTCGGGACCGCCAAGGGCGCCCGCACACGCCCAGCCCACGGCAGGAGGGGCTGTGGGAACCGGATCTGGTTTCCAAGGCGCAGGGCAGATGGCTTCGGTTTGGTTTCTTAAGGAAAAAAAAAAAAACAAAAAACCAAAAAAAAAACCTCCCCCCCCCCAAAAAAAAAACGCATGCCGTCAGCAAAATAGCTGAGCGCCGTGTTCAAAAACTAACCCCAAACATCTGGGTTTCCCAGACCGCGGGGGGTAGTTTCATTCCTCTGGTTCTCGCTGATAAATAGGCACGGAATAATTGAGTTGCGGCTTTTTGTTTTTTTTGAGAAGGAAACGGTCCGTGTGGCATGAAGACACGGCCAGGATGAGGGCAGGGACAAGGAGAGAAGCTGTCCCCAACTGTAGTGCCCTGTAGCTGCGAGATGGGAAAGGCTGCAGTTCAGCAAGCGTTTATTGAGCAGCTACTTTGTGCCAACCGCCGCTGGGTGCTGGGGAACGGGAGTGGGATGAAACGAGGTCCCTGCCGCCCGGAGGGGGTCACAGTCTGACAGCGGCAAATATAAGTGACAATATGACCAGGTGACAAAAGTGGGCCGTGGGCCAGGGCTGGAGGCCCGGGGAGGTTGGGAGCCTCTGGCCAGAGCCAGTTCTGGGGACGTCACCGCCACGCCGGTGTCGTCCCGGGAACCAGGAGGTTCCGCCGTCGGCCAGCCCGGCCCACACCCAGACTGTCCCAGAAACGGTCATCGCACGCGTGGTGGCCCCAGCCAGCCTCCTTGTCCGTCCACACGCGACGAGTGACCCACGGAAACCTGCCCTGCGACAGGCCCGTGCGGTGGGTTCTCGGCTCGGCGGCCCCGCGGGAAGGGGACAGACCGGCCGGCCGCTTGTTCGGGGCCAAAGGGCTCCGCCGCCCCGGAGTCCCTGGGCGGAGGGAAGACCCCAGCAGGGCTGTGTGGGGAAGCAGGGCTGCCGGGGACGTGACTGCGGCCAGCGGGCCACGAGGACGGGGCCCTGAGCCCAGAGGATTTGCGTCCCCACGGGGGGAAACTGCAGAAAGCTCCTCCCTCCTCCCCCTCCCTCCTCCTCCTCCTCCCCCTCCTCCTCCTCCCTCCTCCCTCCTCCCCCTCCCTCCCCCTCCCTCCTACCCCTCCTCCTCCCTCCTCCCCCTCCCTCCTCCTCCCCTCCTCCCCCTCCCTCCTTCTCCCTCCTCCTCCCTCCTCCCCCCTCATCCCCCTCCTCCCCCTCCCCTCCTCCCTCCTCCTCCTTCCTCCTCCTCCTTCCTCCTCCTCCCTCCTCCCCCCCTGCCTCCCTCCTCTTCCTCCTCCTCCTCCCTCCTCCCCCCTCCCTGCCTCCCTCCTCTTCCTCCTCCTCCTCCCTCCTCCCCCCTCCCTGCCTCCCTCCTCTTCCTCCTCCTCCTCCCTCCTCCCCCCTCATCCCCCTCCTCCCCCTCCCCTCCTCCCTCCTCCTTCCTCCTCCTCCCTCCTCCCCCCTCCTTGCCTCCCTCCTCTTCCTCCTCCTCCTCCCTCCTCCCCCTCCCTCCTCCTCCTCCTCCCGCCTCCTCCCGCCTCCTCCCTACCCTCCTCCTCCTCCCTCCTCCCCCTCCTCCTCCCTCCTCCTCCTCCCTCCCCCCTCACCCCCTTCCTCCCTCCTCCCTGCCCTCCTCCTCCCTCCTCCTCCCTGCCCTCCTCCTCCTCCTCCCTCCTCCCCCCTCCTCCTCCTCTCCCCTCCTCCTTCCCCTCCCTCCCCCCTCACCCCCTTCCTCCCTCCTCCCTGCCCTCCTCCTCCCTCCTCCTCCCTGCCCTCCTCCTCCTCCTCCCTCCTCCCCCCTCCTCCTCCTCTCCCCTCCTCCTCCCCCTCCCTCCTCCTCTCCCCTCCTCCTCCCCCTCCCTCCTCCTCCCCCTCCCTCCTCCCCCTCCCTCCTCCTCCTCCCCCTCCCCCCTCCTCCCCCTCCTCCCCCTCCCCCTCCTCCCCCCTCCTCCTCCTCCTCCTCCCTCCTCCCCCTCCTCCCCCTCCTCCTCCTCTCCCCTCCCCGTCCTCCTCCCTCCTCCCCCCTCCTCCTCCTCCCTCCCTCCTCCCCCTCCTCCCCCTCCTCCCCCTCCTCCTCCTCTCCCCTCCCCCTCCTCCCTCCCTCCTCCCCCCTCCTCCCCCTCCCCCCTCCTCCTCCTCCCTCCCTCCTCTCCCCTCCTCCTCCCCCTCCCCCCTCCTCCCCCCTCCTCCTCCCTCCCTCCTCTCCCCTCCTCCTCCCCCTCCCCCCTCCTCCCCCCTCCTCCTCCTCCCTCCCTCCTCTCCCCTCCTCCTCCTCCCTCCCCCCTCCTCCCCCTCCCTCCTCCTCCCTGCCCTCCTCCCCCTCCCTCCTCCTCCTCCTCTTCCCCCCCATTCCATCTGAGTGAAGGCTACAGCCGCCCCATGAGCTGCCGCAGGGGCGGGATCAGGCCCGCGGCCGCCCCCGGGGAGGCGGGACGGACCAGGCGGGGACAGGGGGCGCCGTGTGAGGAGCCGACGGTGTTTGGCGCCTGGGTCTGGGTGCGAGTCGCACGCGCGGGTACGTGTGTCACAGCCGTGCCCGGCCGTGCGCGGAAGGTGCGTGCCCGTCCCTGTGTGTGAATGACGCCTTAGATCTGCCCCTGCGCCAGGCACCGCGTCCGGCACCAGGGGAGGGCGCAGGACACAAGTCCTGCCCCTCCAGGGCTCTGGGGGCCCTCACATGTCACACCACCGTGCAGCCCTTAGGGGGGACCGGGCTCTGGGCTGGAACCAGCAGGCAGGGAAAGGGCGGTGGGAAATGTGTCCCGTGGTCCCCACCCTGGTCCCCACCCCCGCCTGCCATGTCGTGCATTCTTGGCCTTCCCGGTGCGGTCTGGGAAGACTCAGAAACTCGCCTTCCAGAACCCCGGGAAGCCAAGAACAGGAGCCGCCTGGGGCGATTCTGTCCCCGGGTCCCCTTTCCAAGGGTTTCTGGGTCCATGGAGACAGAACGAGGCTCGCAGGCAGGCGGGGGCGGGGGCCTGTCGCCGGTTCAGATTTCTGGCCGGGCTCAGGGGTTCAAGCTCTCCAACCCCCACGCGAGATGCCTCGATGGCTGCAGATGAAGGCCTGGGCCCCCAGGGACTGGCTGTGGCCGGTGTTGTTTCTGCCGCATCTACGCAGCCTCCCTCGCTGCCTTCCGGCCAGCCCCGCGTGGCAGTTAGGGATCTCTGGGTGACAAGTGACAGACACTCACGGCAAACCAGCCCGACCCCTGCCCGCAAAAGAGGGGATTTATCTGTTCGCAGATCTAAAAAAAAAAAAATCTAGGAGGAAACGGCTTCAGGCTGGGCTGGATCCAGGTGCTTAAATATTGTCATGAGGGGTGTGACTCTCTCTGCCTGTGGCTCTGCTTTCTCTTCCTCTGTTGGTGGCAGAGGGGACTAGACTTACACGTCCTTCCAGCTTGGTAGCTCCGGCGGAAAGATAACACCTCTTCTTAGTAGATGAAGCCAAAAAAAAAAAAATCTCAGGAAAGGCTCCCATTGGCCGAGCGTGGAGAATCAGCCCCCTGGAAACACGTGGTCCGATCACGTGGGGAGGGTCCCTTCTGAGAGGGACAGTGGGTGTTGCAACTGGAATTAGGGTGTCAGGCAAGCGACGTCACCAGCCACCCCTGCCACCTCCATGCCGCACGTGTTTCCCTTTCTGGAATATCCTCTGCTTTTTCCTTTTCTTTAAGCTCCACCTCCACCAGGAAGCCCTCCCTGGTCTTCCAGCCCGCGCGGCCGTTTCATGTCTCTGAACTCACCGTGAAAACGATTTGATTGTTCTGATGCTGTCAGAATCATACTGGTTCCCAGCAACAAATCGGAAACTATAAAGATGGAATCCCGCTGGGCACACAGAGGGGACAGCTCCGGGGAGGAGCCAGGGGTGCCCGGGTGCGAGTAGCGATTGGCAGGAGGGAGCAGGGGCGTTTCGGGGCTCTCCTGGCCGCGTGTCGCGCCCACGGCCGCTAGATGGCGCTGCTGCACACGTCCTGCTGGCCCCAGTCCACAGACCTCCACGCTGGCCTCCATGGTGACCTCCACCCAGACACCTCCACCCGGACCTCCACCCGGACCTGGGCACAGCCAGCGGAGGCCCTGAGGTCCCACCCGTGTGCCGGAGCCCTGGCCCCAACTCCACGCCCCCTGCCCCCGTTCCCACGGTGACCCCCTGTGGTCCTGTGAGCCGCCTGCCCCCTTCCCTGCCACCCCAGGGCCTGACCCTGACCCTAACTCGGGTCTGCTGCGTGGCGCTTCTGCCCAGACGGTCTGAGGCGTGACAGCCCCGCAGACAGACGCCACCTGGGGCCTCGGGCAAACGGCCTCCCCGCTCGCTGCCTCAGTTTCCCCCTTTGCACCATGACGTTGTCACGAGGGCGCCGTGAGTTACTCCGCGAGGAGAGCTGAGCTGAGTGCCTGGCCGGCAGGTGGGCCGTGAGTGTCCACGGTCGCCGCGGCCGGGACGGTCACCCGGCTCGTCGCTGTCATGCGTGACGGGGGTGACAGGCACGAGTCCCAGGCCCCGCCGAGTGCACCTGGGTACCCTCCTGCCCCATCAGCTGTGCGCGCATGTGTGTCTGTGTGCATGTGTGTGCGTGCATGTACGTGTGCGTGTAGGTGTGCGTGTATGTGCGTGTGCATGCACATATATGCACGTGTGCATGTTTGTGTGCCTGTGTGTGCATGCATGTACGTGTGTATGTGTGTGTGTGTGCACACGCATGTATATGCACTTGTGCGTGTGTGCACGTGTTTGCATGCATGTGTGCATGTGTGCGCATGTATGTGCATGTCTGTATGCGTGCATGTATGTGCGTGTGCGCATGTTTGTGCATGTCTGTATGCGTGCATGTGTGTGCATGTGTGTGCATGTCTATGCGTGCATATATGTGCATGTGTGTGCATGTATGTGCGTGTGTGTATGGATGTACGTGTGTATGCGTGCATGCGTGTGCACACGCATGTATATGCAGTTGTGCGTGTATGTGCGTGTGCATGCACATGTGTGTTTGCATGCATGTGTGCGTATGTGCATGTATGTGCATGTCTGTATGCGTGCATGTGTGTGCGTGTGTGCGTGTGTGTATGCATATGTGGGCATGTGTGGGCATGTATGTGCATGTATGTATGCGTGCATGTGTGTGCATGTGTGTGTATGTCTATGCGTGCATGTGTGCGTGCATGCATGTATGTGCACGTGTGTGCATGTGTGTGCATGTCTGTATGCGTGCATGTATGTGCGTGTGTGCATGCGTGTGTGTGTGTGCATGTACGCGCATGTATGTGCATGTCTGCATGTGTGCATGTGTGCATGCGTGCATGTGTGTGCATGCGTGTGCATGTGCACGCATGTATGTGCATGTCTGTATGCGTGCATGTGTGTGCATGTTTGTGCATGTCTATGCGTGCATGTGTGTGCGTGTGTGTGCATGTCTGTATGTGTGCATGTGTGTGCATGCATGTGTGTGCGTGTGTGCATGTACGCGCATGTATGTGCATGTCTGCATGCGTGCATGTGTGTGCATACGTGCATGTGTGTGCATGCGTGTGCATGTGCACGCATGTATGTGCATGTCTGTATGCGTGCATGTGTGTGCATGTTTGTGCATGTCTATGCGTGCATGTGTGTGCATGTGTGTGTGCATGTGTGCGTGCGTGCATGCATGTGCACGTGTGTGCATGTGTGTGCATGTCTATGTGTGCATGTGTGTGTGTGTGCATGTATGTGCGTGCGTGTGTGCGTGTACGCGCATGTATGTGCATGTCTGCATGCGTGCATGTGTGTGCATACGTGCATGTGTGTGCATACATGTGTGCATGCGTGTGCATGTGCACGCATGTATGTGCATGTCTGTATGCGTGCATGTATGTGCATGTCTGCATGTGGGCATGTGTGTGCGTGCACGTATGTGCATGTCTGTCTGTATGTGTGCATGTATATGTATGTGTGTGTGTGTCGAGCGTCCCTCGGGCCGTCCCTTTGAGAACGTGGGAGCCAAACTGTCAGCTCCACACTTGCCCCGCTGCCTTGGGTTCCACTCTTAGTTTTTCCAAAAAAATACACAGAAAGTTTGCAAAGGCGATTGCCAGGGTCTGGATGTCTGTGTCCCCTGCCAGACTCATACGCTGAAACCCGCACCCCCGAGGTGATGCTATCGGGGAGGTGGGGGGATGATCAGGTCACGAGGGCAGGTCCTGCGTGGCTGGGACTCGCGCCTTCCACGAGAGACCCCCCCGGGGTCGCCCGTCCCTGCCGCCGTGCGAAGACAGGTCTGGAAGGCGCCGTCCGTGACCCAGAGCGGAGCCCTCAGCACGCGCCGGGTCTGCGGGCGTCTCGGTCTCAGGCGTCTCAGCCCTGGGCACCGTGAGAAACAGCGGCCTCTCGTTTCTAAGCCACGCAGCCCGTGTGGTTCCGTTACAGCCGCAGGACGCCCCACGGAGTGACAGACGCCCACGGCAGCAAGCAAGCGCAGACGTCTCCAGAAACAAACTGCCAGCTCCGGCTGCCTTTGTCGTCCCCGTGCCTCCTCTTCGGTCCCCTCCCATGTGGCTCCGATATTGCCAGCCCCCTTCTGTGCCTTTCCAGAAATCCTCTTACCCCTGCACGCATCTCTCTCTCTCCTTCACGTCCATTCTTCCCCTCGTGATTATTTTTTGACGGCAAAAAAAAAAAAACACACACACACACAAAAAAAAAAAAACAAAAAAAAACAAAAAAAAAAAAAAAACGGAATTGAGCCAAACTGCCCCAAACTATCCCTGCCCTTTAAAAAATCTGTAGTCTGATCCAGTTTGGAGACCCACAAGAAGTTGCAAAAATAGCACAGAGTTCTCGTGTACCTTTCACCCGGCTCCCCGCAGCTGCCCGGGTGACAATATCTTACGCAATCACCACGCCACATTGTCAAAACCGGGAAGCTGACGGGGACACGAGGTGACTAAGTCAAGATCGGACTTGACTTGGATTTTTCCAGCCTTACGGTGACAAGGACCGCGGCTGTCGGCACACGGCGGCGTCAATATCCCTGACATTGGCCGTTTTAGTTAGGGGGTGCTGGGGTGGAAATTGACGAGGCGCTCAGGGCAGGTGGGCAGAGATCTCCCGCACAGAGTTTAGGGTACACGGAAGTAAAAGTTTACTGATGTCTCCGAGCAAGAAAGAGAGCAAGGGAGGAAGGGAAGGAAAGAAGGAAGGAAGGAAGAGAGAGTGATGTCATTTAAGGCTGTGACATGCGCCGCACACGTCAGCTTCTGGCAAGCACCATTGCTCACGGGCCGGGTGAAAACAGAGAGGGTAAGAGCCCTGCCCAAGGCCACACAGCAGCCCAGAAGCAAAGAGCCTGCAACCGGGGCGTCCTACCCCACATCGCAGCTTTCTCTCTGGCACCTTCCTTTGTCCCTTTAAGGCCTCTCAGAGGCTCCCGGGCCGCTCCCGCTGATCTGGGGACCCCGTTCTAATCGCCAGCCAGGAGCCCCCCCCCCCTTCTCCCATCTGTTGGGTTTGGGCCCAACTGACTCCCCCAGCGCCAGGCGGCGTGAGCTCCGCAAATCCAAACTCATTTAAATGTCAGCCGGAGCAACAGGGAGCTTAGAAAGGCAAACGGGGACAGAAATAGACGTGACAATCACAGAGCCTAGACTGTCACCAGCCGCCTCCAGCCCCCTCTTAACCCTTCCCAGGGCAGGAGGCCCTGCCAGAGTCAGGACAACGGGAGGCCCCGCGCGGGGAAGGCTCACGCACACGTGTGATTTCATGTGTCGCTTTGGAGCGGGTCACATGCCCAAGCCCCACGGCAACGGCTTGTTTTTTTTTTGTTTGTTTTTTGTTTTTTTTTGTTTTTTTTTTTTGTTATTTTTTTCATTTTGCCCACATAAGATTTTTTTTTTTTTTTTTGCAAAAAGCCGTCCGGTGCCAGGAATTTGGAAGTGACTGATGTCATTGATTTGTTCCGGGCAGCCACCGGCTCGTGAGCTGTGAAGACGTGTTCCGATCCGCTCCGGGGTCCGCCGTTGGCGACCAGAAACCCTCCCCTCGAAGCCACCTGCGTGCGAGAGAGAGATTCGGGGTCACCTGGCAGGCGGAGGTGTCGGGCTTTGACGAGCCGCCAGGCACAGGGGCAAGGAACACAGCTGGCCCGTCCTTGCTTGCCTCAGTTTCCCCATCCGTGCCGTGGGGAGGTGATAACCTGTGGCCGTCCCGCTTTCCAGGGCTGCAGGGAGGCAGAGACGGCTCTGGCCAGGGTCGGGGGTGGGCCTGCTTGTCCCCTCGGGCACTTACGAACTGCCAGCCTCTGACTCTGTTTCCCCATCAGAAACGGGTGAAGACGTGAGCCACGTCCCTGGCAAATGGCAAACCCTCTGCTCTCTCCTGCTGCGCCCAAGGCAGACATTGCTAATCGATCAAGATAGTCTCTCTCCCTGAGCTTCAGAATCCTTCTGTGTGTCCGGAGCTCCAGGAAGCCACTTCCGATGGGCATGTGAAAAGAATCTTATTTTTTTTTCTCTTATCTCCATTAAAATAGCTGTAGGATACGATTCTATATAAATGTCAGCTACCACCTGGTCTCCGCTCAGTGCAGGAACCCTCATCTGTGATCCCCAACTCTTGCTTACCTCCCGTGACGGGGAGCTCACTCCTTTCTCAGACCGGACAGGTCTGACGATGAGGAAGTCCCTTCTCAAACGTCACTCCCTGACTTTCCCCCTTCTGTCCAGCGGCCCACAAGTCTATGGCAGAGAGCCCCCTTTCCTGCGAGGAGAAACCGGCGTTTACAGATTTAGGTGACTTATCTTTAGGTAATAAATTTGAACCTCCTGTCGGGGTCAAACCTTGTCTCGGGTTGCCTGTGGCGGATCCCAGACTAGCTACGTGTTTGGGGAAGCGTGTGAACATGTGTGTGTGTGTGTGTGTGTGTGTGCGTGCGTGTTAGAACGCGCAGGTGAGGAGGAGAGACCGAGGAAGAGAGGAGAGCGCGAGCAAGAATGGATTTTGGAGCCTGGTGACACGCCGGGCCGATGTCACTGCTTATGTAACCCTAATAGCTTCTGGGGGATTGGGGTTGTATTCAGCTGATTAAAGGTGATTATTCCCAGGGGAGGGGGCCCGTGGAACGCGGGGGGAAGTTACGTAACTATCCGTTTATTCGGATTTAATCCGCGCTTCTAAATTTAGGCCCCGGAAGAATTCAGAACGAGCCCGTGTCATCCTTTGAAACCCTCCGTGCTGAGGACAGAATTCAAATCCCGCACCCCGGCCGCAAAAATCCCGTGTCCGAACCGAGCCCCCCGCCGCCCGCTCTGAGCCCGCTGCGCTCCTCGCTGGTCCTGGAACGTGCCAAGCCCGCGCCGACCCCAGGGCCTTTGCACCTCTGCCCGCGTCTGTCCACCGCTGAGCGGAGGGGGGGGACTGCAGGGGGCCGGGTCCCGCGGATCGTGGGAGCCGTTAAGGAGCAAGATGCCCGCTTTGTGGTCCCCAGATCGCTGCGTTTCGCCGTCCAAATCCTTCCTGTACCCGCCTCCCCCGACCTCTGCCAGTGTAAATGTTCCTTTACGTTTTTTTTTTTTTTTTTGTGGGTTGTTGTTTTTTTTGTTTTTTTTTTGGAAGAAGAACAAGTGATAATTGATATCTTGCCACGGAGATTAAGCGGCTAAAAACCGGCTTGGACTCGATTCAGAAATTGATACCGTCAGTGCGTCCGTTTCCAAAGATAATAAAAAAAAGAAACGGGCTAGGCAGGCTCCTCCTGCAGGGGCCCTCTGGTCGGACCCCACGGGGCCGGAGACCCCCGAGTCCTGCGGCTACGGTCAAGCTTCCTCTGAGCATCCCGACTCGCTGTTCCCTCGGGCTCGTACCTTCCCCGCAGGCCTCCGGCCTTAACGGCTGCTCTAGCCTCGGTCCGATGTGCCCTTCCCCCCACCTCCCCCGTCCCCGCATGTTCAAATTCTCACCATGTCCCCAGACCAAGGCGACCCCCGATCACCTGCGGGAAGCCTGAAAATGTCAAAGCAGCCCGATGACAGCGATCTTTTTTGGTTTTTGGTTTTTGTTTTTTCTGAATTATGAACTTGGCCTCTGACATCTGCACCCCACCCCCCACCCCCTACCCCATCTTGCCGACGCAGAGATGGGATTTGGAGACAAACCTCATTGATTCGCATCCGTTGTTTTCTGGTCCGACCCATGTTTTGTTTTGTTTTGGTTTGTTTTTGAGACAGAGTCTGGCTCTGTCGCCCGGGCTGGAGTGCCGTGGCGTCAGCCTCGCTCACAGCAACCTCAGACTCCTGGGCTCAAGTGATCCTCCTGCCTCAGCCTCCCGAGTAGCTGGGACTACAGGCATGCGCCACCACGCCCGGCTCATTTTTCTTTTTTTCTTTTTTGTAGAGATGGGGTCTTGCTATGTTGCCCAGGCTGGCCTCCAACTCCCGGGCTTGAGCGATCCTCCTACCTCAGCCTCCCGAGTAGCTGGGACTAGAGGAGTAGCTGGGACGAGAGGAGTAGCTGGGACGACAGGCATGTGCCACCACGCCTGGCTAATTTTTCTTTTTTGTAGAGATGGGGTCTTGCTATGTTGTCCAGGCTGGCCTCAAACTCCAGGGCTCAAGCGATCCTCCTGCCTCAGCCTCCAAGTAGCTGGGACTACAGGCATGCGCCACCACACCCGGCTCATTTTTTCTATATATATTTTTAGTTTCCGGCTAATTTCTTTCTATTTTTAGTAGAGACGGGGTCTTGCTCTTGCTCAGGCTGGTCTCCAACTCCTGACCTCGAGCGATCCTCCCGCCTCGGCCTCCCAGAGTGCCGGGATGACAGGTGTGAGCCACCGCGCCCGGCCCCGACCAATGTTTTTTGACAAATCGATCTTATCGTCCGGTGCGCCTTAAAAATTGAGAGTCGGGGTGGCGGGGGACGTTTCCCATCTGAACGAGGTGGCAGTTTGCTCAGCGAGGAAGGGAAAGGTTACGTAAAACCGAGAGTCTCTGCTCTGAAGCTGCTCGATCGAGCTGGCCTGTGGTGCGTGCTTGGATCGGTCTCACCTGCCCTGTCGGCGGGCTCGGAGGCCTCGCTTTGGACGCAGAATCTCAACCGCAGGCCGGGGCTTAACCGTCTAAACTTGGTCTGAACTTGAAGTGCAAACAGAAAACGCTGATGTCAAGATTTAACCCTCCGCACAGAGTAGAAAAACCCTGGGGGGGGCCCGTGTCTGCCAGGGCCAGCCCCTCCAGCCCATGCAGGTACCCCTGGCGGGTGGAGCTGGCTTTGGGAACAGGCCCAGGGACAAAGGGACGTATTAGCGGGGGGATAAAGGCGGGTTGGGAGCAGGTTGGGAGCAGCAAGTGGGCTGGTTCGGGCAGCTCCTGGGCCTCACGGGGAGCTTTTGTTGGCAGCTTCCTCCTGTCTCGCCCAGAGCCAAGGTTTTCACCCAGACACAGATAAACAACGCAGCGGGGGGCCAGAATAAGTCCCATGATGCTTGCTCTCCGTGCGGTCACTCTCCTGCTCAAGCACCTTCCATGGCTCCCCAGTGCCCACGCAGTCTTTGCCTGGCTCTCCCGTCTGGCCGCGACCCGGCCTGACAGGCACCTGGCTGGCCCTTCTCGGCCGCCTCTTCTGGGTGTTTTATCTCCTGCCCAACACGTTATCAGCCTGGGCCGGGCACCGGGCGTGGTGGTCCGCCAAGCATCTCGTTTCATCTCCATGAATGTTCTAGAAGAAGAGCTCATGAGGTTCCAGGCAGCGGGACGAGCCAAGGCACTCCTCTCGGTGGGCCTCAGTTGCCTCCTCTGTTCGTGCGTGAGTGAGGTTGGGGGGTGCTGCCTTCCAGCTCTCTGAGGGCCCCCCTAAAAATTCGGGGTGAATTTTGGGTGCCTCGATCGTGGGACCCCCGGTCCCATCAGGCTCCCGACCCCAGTGGGGAAATAAATAGGTAAACAGGCCGACCAGGGTCAGGGAGCTGGGCTCATGCTGGCTCCTAATTTCTCCTTTTTTTGTTTTTTTTTGCCTTTTCACAAATGTTCCGTGAGGTCCTTCGATGATAATAATGTCAAAATGAGTTTTTTTTTTGTTTGTTTGTTTTTGTTTTTTTTTGTTTGTTTGTTTTTGTTTTTGTTTTTTTTTTTTGGGAGACAGGGTCTCGCTCTGTCGCCCGGGCTAGAGTGTCGTGGCGTCAGCCTCGCCCACAGTCTGTCATCCCGGCGTGGGGCCAGCTCTGGTCTGAGCACAGAGACTGACGCGGCGTCACCAGCTCCTGCATTCGCCCAGCCATGGCCTCTCGGTCCCCCCTCACCGTCCTTGCTCCGCCCAAGCGGGTGGCGGCCGCTCTCTGCCACCCAGCAGGTCGGCACAGCTCCGAGCCCTCGTCCTCTGTCCCTGGGGTCCCAGATTTCCTTTATCTCCCCCCACAGGGGACTGTCACAGGAGATGGAAACAGACATCTGCTAGGAGTTCTAGGAAGGGTTTCGGTTTCATTGAGGAAAGGGGTCAGGCACAGCTGGCCTGCCCCTGCCCCTTTGATCCTTCCCGGAACGCAGGCGTGATGGCTGGAGCAGCGGCAGCCGTCCTGCGGCCGTAGGAGGGAAAGCGAAAACAATCACAGAATTCTAGCTCTGACCTCACCGAGTGACCAAATTAATGCCCGCGGTCACCTCTCTCCGGGTTTCTTATCAGATAAGGAAACTATCACCTTATTTGCTAGGCCATGTTGACTCGGAGGTGACAGTGATCCAACTGGAGACAGTTGCTGGCACTGTTCACCGCGGCTACACGAATGGTGACAGGGTTGCCTCCGGTCCCCGAGCTGCACGTTTTACGGCATCTGCTGAGTGTCGCTCTTCAGCGCGTCTGAGCTCCAATTTCCGAGTCCCGAGTTTCAAAACACATTCCTGGGCTGAGACTCACTGGCTCCGTCCGGGTTGCCCGGGCCGGGGCCAGTTCTCTGTGGCCAGGCAGGGTGGGCTCACGCCGGCCCGGCCGGTGCCAAGCCCTGGACGCGCCAGCCTCAGCCGGGCGAGGGGCGGGAGGGGAGCCAGCCCGAAGGGCTCTGGGCCACCCGGACCGTCGGTGTTGTTCTCGCCTCCAGATCGAGGGCGCTGACGAGGTCAGCCCCCCTGGCCGCTGTGGCTGTCACTCACGCGTTGGGGGTTAACTTGGCCAGGCCCCCCGGGTGGAGGCTCTGGGGAAGGGGCCGTGCCCAGAGCTGGCGCTCGGGACAAGCTACAAGCCACGTGTCGAAGTGGCTCCCTCGGAGCCCACCCCGGCCCCAGGAAGGAGACCCCGTGGTCACCCCCATTTCACAGAAGGGGAAACTGAGGCCCGGAGAGCTGAGCGGGCCTGCTCAGGGTCGCACGGCCGGAAAGCGGGCACCGAGATCGCGGACCCCGTCTGCCCAGCCCCAGAGAGGTGGCCCCTTCCTCTCCCGGGACGTCGCCTCCTCCGGGAAGCAGGTGAGACGTCATCGTGGCACCGTGGTGGCGTGGGACCCAGCCGGGCCAGGTGGCAGGGGACCTCCCCGGCTCGCCAGAGCACCCGCAGCCTGGCCCGGCCACCTGCTCGAACCACCCTCCCTCCCCCCCCACCCCCCCCACCCTCCCCACCCCACCCCACCCCACCCCCCCGTGCCCCAGCGGAGCTCCCCGCCCACTTCCAAGGTCTCCACTGAGACGCCGCCTCCCCCCGGCAGTCCGCCCTGATTTCTCCCAGCTGGGGCGCCACCTCTCAGCTTCCTTGGGGACAGTCCAAACCCCGGAGGACAATAGTGTTGCTGCCCCGTCCCCAGCAGTGTCTCCAGGGTGCCGGGCGCGCAGTGGGCCCTCAATAAATGGTTGACCAGACACCCCAGCCCAAGGGCCCAGAGCACAGAGCCTCCCCGGGGGAAAGCGCGGTGTCTCTCGGGCCGAGGAGGACAGGATGGGACCGTCCCAGGGAGTCTCAGGCGTCCCAGGGACTACCTCGGCCCCCCCACCGAGAATGCCATGTGTCCCCAAGGCCCCGCCCACCGCATTGTTTCCGGCCGACTCACTCGTGATTCACCCTCAGTCCCCTGGCACGCCCGGGCCTACCCAGAGGCCGCAGGGCCCCCCGGCTAAGTTTAGTGACTGCGAAATGTCCCCGTGAAATTCCAGACGGAGCCAGGGGGGCTGGCGGCACATTCCGCGGGAGCGTCCCTGGGCCGTCAACCCTGCGTCCCTCCAGTAAACAGGCTGGACGCGCTAAGTCCTCGACTCCACGGAAGCCAAGGACAGAGAGGCGTCCTTGGGTGTCAGGGGAACTCGGAGTAGAGAGGGACGGGAGACTTTGACGAACAGGCCGCAGAGGACAGGGCCACTCGCGGAAGGTCAGGACGGATTCTTCCCTGCCTGGGACATGTCGGACACCCCCCCCCCCCGCCCCCCGCCGTGCCCAGGATGAAACTTCCCTGCTTTGAGCGGAGGTTTGTGTCCCTTTGCCCGTCTGGGAGACGGCAGCGTCCTGGCTCTGTCCTTTGGGCCTCAGACCCACCTGCCTCGTGCCCATCGCAGGACAGAAGCCCCGGCCCTCTCCCTGCTCTGTAGCTGCCTTCAGATGTTCTCTGTCTGCCCTGTGCTTCTCTCGGAGATGAGCCAGAGACCCCCCAAACAAACAGAGGAGAGAGCCTGAGACCCCCTCCGTCTCCTCTGAACACGGCGTAAAACTCCGTAGCAACTGCAGAGGCAGCGAAAGGGATCTTAAGCTAGCTTAAAACTGTCGAGCTTGTGGTCCACTGAGACCTTCAGATCTTCTTCAGGTGAGCCCGTTCCCCCCCCCACCCACCCCGGGAAGGCCTCCCTTCGGCCCGCATCTGGCAATTGGTGTC